>NC_084631.1:19427953-19495453 GCF_033978795.1 Nerophis ophidion | reverse complement strand
AGGCTCAGTGTTTGGTCCCTAATGTAACGATTAACTGTTTTAATAATAAACCTCTGTAAAACTCCCGAGGGTTAGCATTACCATTTTAAATTAATGATTATATTTATTTTCAACATGTTAATTGTTTGTCTTGTATTTTAACTGTTTCTATGAGTAGCCACCTGTAATTGTGTCATGTTCTCATGTTTGATGACAATAAAGCATTCTATTCTTTTCTCTTCTATTGTAATCTATTCTAAACCCATGACAAATTAAAATGGAGGATACATTGATGTCAACATTTAAATAACAATAATGTGGCTCTTAAGAAGTAAGAATACATTTCAAGGTTTCTTCTGCCAAGAAATGTACTGTATATTGTGTGTCTATTAATTTATTTAAATGGGTTGTACTTGTATAGCGCTTTTCTACCTTCAAGGTACTCAAAGCGCTTTGACACTACTTCCACATTTACCCATTCACACACACATTCACACACTGATGAAGGGAGCTGCCATGCAAGGCGCCAACCAGCACCCATCAGGAGCAAGGGTGAAGTGTCTTGCTCAGGACACAACGGACGTGACGAGGTTGGTACTAGGTGGGAATTGAACCAGGGACGCTCGGGTTGCGCACGGCCACTCTACCACTGCGCCATAAAAAGAATGTGTTATGAATGATAAAAAGAATGTGTTAAAATATTTACCTTCAATAATACTGTGATAATGATTACCATGATAATTTTGGTCACAATAACAATATGTGAATTGTGTGATTTACATTTATAGAGCTTTTCTCGAGAGACTCAAAGCATTTTACATAGTAAAACCTGGTATCTACATATTTAAGCTCCATTTAAACCAGTGTGGGTGGAACTGGGAGAAGGTGGGTAAAGTGTCTTTCCAAAGGACACAACGGCAGTGTTTAGGACGATGGAGGTAGGGATCGAACCTGGAATCCTCAAGTTGCTGGCACGGCCGCTCTACCAAGTGAGCCATGCTGCCCTAATATGACACTTTAATATTTTTGCACCCCTAGATTGTATTAGTGGTTGACTTATTTTTTACACATGTATGTCCAATAAAAAAAACATCATTTATCTGGAACATATTAAAGAATCATAAGCACACATTTTTTCTCAAATTGTTAGGTGTCCAAAAGGATTGGGGGGAAGCAGAGTTTGTCTATTGTAATGTTAAAATCTTACCTAAAATTGCCTGTATAGTTAAAAAAAAGGTTCTATGAATGCAATCCTGGACTGGTTTATTTCCAGTTGTGTAAATTCCTGTAGAAAAAATGTTTCGATAGCTCAAGAAATCAGAAGTCCTGAAACAGTTCTCTACAGTACATTTAAGTCCAATGTGTACTGTACAAATGGAGTAAATACTGTTTGTCCAAGGGATCATACAGGAACCCGGGGGTCCAATTTTACAAAACCAGGGGGTCTGTACCGTGTAGGAAATCAGTACGGAGCTGTAACAAACCACAGGCTATGTACCAAAAAGTCCAAATTTGAACACTTGTACTGTTATACCTCTATAAATAACCTTAACAAACCTTTGTCTGGAGCCAAAGTAATGCATACAGACATGTACAAAATCATTGAATTTGCATTGCCAAACTAAAACAAAGCTTTGCATAACAAGCTGATATCAATAACCTATCTGTTAACTCACCTATGATCTGAGTGACAGTAACTGTGTACGCCTGTTCTACAGGTTGGGAACAGTTGAAGAGCAGCTTGACCTCCTTCTCAGGCACCAGCGCAAGGGTTGAATGGCAGGACAATTGCGTGTCGTTGACCCCGCTGATAATACAAACGGCACACTCATCCAAGGGCAGGTTAGTTGACACCGTCACTGTTGAGTCTTTGTTGGGCTGGGCCGTCAACTGCAGGCATTCTGAAGAAACAGATGAGAAGACATCGGATGACGTAAGAAAGAGTAACTAAAAGAAGATACACACAAGATGGCAGGCATTCCCAACCCTGGTTGTCTTTAAGCATTCTGAAACAAATATTTTGGATGCACACATTGTGTAAATGGTATATGGGTTATACTTGTATAGCGCTTTTCTACCTTCAAGGTACTCAAAGCGCTTTGACACTATTTCCACATTCACCCATACATTCACAAAATTATGGCCTTCACATCGAGAGGAGCCAGATGAGGTGGTTCGGGCATCTGGTCAGGATGCCACCCGAGCGCCTCCCTAGGGAGGTGTTTAGGGCACGTCCAACCGGTAGGAGGCCACGGGGAAGACCCAGGACACGTTGGGAAGACTATGTCTCCCGGCTGGCCTTGGAACGCCTCGGGATCCCCCGGGAAGAGCTACACGAAGTGGCTGGGGAGAGGGAAGTCTGGGTTTCCCTGCTTAGGCTGTTGCCCCCGCGACCCGACCTCGGATAAGCGGAAGATGATGGATGGATAGATGGCGGGAGCTGCCATGCAAGGCCTTAACCACGACCCATCAGGAGCAAGGGTGAAGTGGACACAACGAACGTAACGATGTTGTTAGACGGTGGGGATTGCACCAAGAACCCTCAGGTTGCTGGCACGTCCACTCTCCCAACTGCGCCACGCAGTCCCCACGTGCGTGTGTCTGTGTGTGTGTGCGTGCGTGTGTTACACTAAGACAAACAAGCGCACACATGCACACAACTATAGCAATTGTTCTGCCACAGTAACATTATCTTTCATCATAGACTCAGTGTTAAGCATGTGTAGAAAATGAATCTTGAAGTCTTGAAATTGCCCATTGATTCATGTATTCGTAGCGGCCCAAAACAAATCAATTTGGACCACCAAAAATACCTTTTTAGTGCTACTTGTTTGTTTACCCTCGCTTATAATGGGACTGTCATTGAATGTAGCTAGTCATTAGAACGCTGTACAGTAGGTGGTGCTAGGCATCGTATATCTCCTTAAAAACTCATACGTACAGGGGTGACATAGAATAAGATGATTTAGCGCTTTGCTTCTCAATTATTTTCTTTTACATCCCACCTAGGAATAAGAAACACATTTTTTGCACGCACACCCCACTCAGTAGCAACTATAAATAGTACAATTGGTCTGGGAAACTGTTATAAATACACCTCTGCATAACAATGTATCCTTACTAACATTTAAGACAAAAACAAAGAAATATAGATCAACTTATAACAAAGAATTATTAACATGTGTTTTTTGTCTGCAACAGAAAAGACTTAAAGGGTATCAATTTGCCTGAAAAAAAAAAGGTACCGGTATCCTTATTTAAACTATAAACATATTTCGACTGACTTGAACCATTTGATACATCCATATTCTACCGCTTGTCCCTTTCGGAGTCGCTGGAGCCTATCTCAGCTGTATTTGGGCGGTAGGCGGGGTACATCCTGGACAAGTCGCCACCTCATCACAGATAGACAGACAACATTCACACACTAGGGCCAATTTTAGTGTTACCACTCAACCTATCCCCAGGTGCATTTCATCACAGGGCCAACACAGATAGACAGTCATGATACAGAAAAAATTAATGAAATAAACAAAAAATATTAATAGATTTACATGCATCAGCAACTTTTTCAACAGGAGCACAATATATAAAGCTTACAAAAGAAAAATTAATTATTATTTTTTTTAAATCAAAATGAGGAAGTCAGGCTTAATGGCTACAATGAGCACATTTTGGAGTGCATAGCTTTTCAAAGTAAGGTTTGATGCATGGTACGATATGATACTGATAAAAATTCCAAGGGTCACACGCGCCCCCAGGCATTGCACTGCAGCCCCCTTATTCAGGCATGTGATTTGAACCTAATGAAAAAGACTGAAAATACGGCGGAAGCGCCTGGTTTAACATGCAAGATTTAGCACAAAAAAAGCACCATTTAAAGATGTTTGAGTGTTTAAATAATTGAAAAATTATCAACAGAATTGACATAAATACATACCCCATGCATCAAAATGAATAACTATGTATGTTTCAGTCACTATGTTATTTAGTCACTACAGTAATTACAACTTGTGTTCACATCCACAGGAACCACATGGTTTAGCCTACTCTATTTACACTATGTACCACCTTACTAGTGTTCACTTCACAGCCATAGATGGTTCATCTAAATATTTACATTATTTACACATTATTTGGTTCATTCTCACATTACTTTGGCATTTTTGCTTTAATGACTCTGACATGATGAGCCTTCCTGGCAAATTTCTGAGCAGCTTGCATTTTCCTTTTTGTTTCTGTTTAAATGGATTCTGCCTTGGATTTTTCTTTTGCCAATTTCTGTCTCTTTGATTCCCTCTCCACATCTAACTGCTCCAAAGTTGGGAGGCGGGGTTTGGTGGTAGCCCAGAAGAGTCATGGTACATGGGGTTCTGGGTATTTGTTCTGTTGTGTTTTATGTTGTGGTGCAGTGCGGAGGTTCTCCCGAAATGTGTTTGTCATTCTTGTTTGGTGTGGGTTCACAGTGTGGCGCATATTTGTAACATTGATATACATGTTTATACAGCCACCGTCAGTGTGACCTGTAAGTATGCCTTGCAGTTACTGACACGTGTTTGTAGAAACCTTACAGAACATGTGGCTGAGACTGTATGCTGTATGTTTGATGAAAAGGTGGATGCTATAACTTGTGTTCATAAAAGCCGAATACAGAAATGTCTGGAATGGTACGCTGTTAGCACAAGATGTAGCGGGCGTCAAAGGCAGTGTCAACACGGCACCCATTGAACATTGTTGTTTGGGTGAAAACTGACAGATGTTCGCGGGAATGATTACCTTTGAATGATTGCCTTGAAAATTCGGGAGGGTTGGTAATTATAGCAAAGATAACGTCTTCCTATGAGGAAGCAGTGCCTGGGGAATCTGTGGTGGACTCTCCTATTTCTGGGGCTGAGGTCGCTGAGGTAGTTAAAAAGCTCCTCGGTGGCAAAGCCCCAGGGGTGGACGAGATCCGCCCGGAGTTCCTTAAGGCTCTGGATGCTGTGGGGCTGTCTTGGTTGACAAGACTTTGCAGCATCGCGTGGACATCGGGGGCGGTACCTCTGGATTGGCAGACCGGGGTGGTGGTTCCTCTCTTTAAGAAGGGGGACCGGAGGGTGTGTTCCAACTATCGTGGGATCACACTCCTCAGCCTTCCCGGTAAGGTTTATTCAGGTGTACTGGAGAGGAGGCTACGTCGGATAGTCGAACCTCGGATTCAGGAGGAACAGTGTGGTTTTCGTCCTGGTCGTGGAACTGTGGACCAGCTCTATACTCTCCGCAGGGTTCTTGAGGGTGCATGGGAGTTTGCCCAACCAGTCTACATGTGCTTTGTGGACTTGGAGAAGGCATTCGACCGTGTCCCTCGGGAAGTCCTGTGGGGAGTGCTCAGAGAGTATGGGGTATCGGACTGTCTTATTGTGGCGGTCCGTTCCCTGTACGATCAGTGCCAGAGCTTGGTCCGCATTGCCGGCAGTAAGTCGAACACATTTCCAGTGAGGGTTGGACTCCGCCAAGGCTGTCCTTTGTCACCGATTCTGTTCATAACTTTTATGGACAGAATTTCTAGGCGCAGTCAAGGCGTTGAGGGGTTCCGGTTTGGTAACCGCAGGATTAGGTCTCTGCTTTTTGCAGATGATGTGGTCCTGATGGCTTCATCTGACCGGGATCTTCAGCTCTCGCTGGATTGGTTCGCAGCCGAGTGTGAAGCGACCGGAATGAGAATCAGCACCTCCAAGTCCGAGTCCATGGTTCTCGCCCGGAAAAGGGTAGAGTGCCATCTCCGGGTTGGGGAGGAGACCCTGCCCCAAGTGGAGGAGTTCAAGTACCTAGGAGTCTTGTTCACGAGTGAGGGAAGAGTGGATCGTGAGATCAACAGGCGGATCGGTGCGGCGTCTTCAGTAATGCGGACGTTGTACCGGTCCGTTGTGGTGAAGAAGGAGCTGAGCCGGAAGGCAAAGCTCTCAATTTACCGGTCGATCTACGTTCCCATCCTCACCTATGGTCATGAGCTTTGGGTCATGACCGAAAGGATAAGATCACGGGTACAAGCGGCCGAAATGAGTTTCCTCCGCCGTGTGGTGGGTCTCTCCCTTAGAGATAGGGTGAGAAGCTCTGCCATCCGGGAGGAACTCAAAGTAAAGCCGCTGCTCCTTCACATCGAGAGGAGCCAGATGAGGTGGTTCGGGCATCTGGTCAGGATGCCACCCGAACGCCTCCCTAGGGAGGTGTTTAGGGCACGTCCAACCGGTAGGAGGCCACGGGGAAGACCCAGGACACGTTGGGAAGACTATGTCTCCCGGCTCGCCTGTGAACGCCTCGGGATCCCCCGGGAAGAGCTAGACACTGAAGTGGCTGGGGAGAGGGAAGTCTGGGTTTCCCTGCTTAGGCTGTTGCCCCCGCGACCCGACCTCGGATAAGCGGAAGATGATGGATGGATGGATGGATAACGCTGTCAAGCGCCATTCATATAAAACTTGCGGGCCACACGAACACAAAATTGACATATCAAGGTGCGGGCCGCAAAATAACGTCTCGCGGGCCTGGCTGCGTGTCTGAGACCCCTGACGTAAACCAACCAATCTACATTGATGTTTCCCCTATATTTTGTTCCCTGCCTGTGAAGTTGCTTTGCTACGTGTCTTACAATTTTTATGTTAACAATTTTAAATGGAAACCGTAGTTTTTACCACTGCAGCCGGAAACCGGAATGGATTATCAAAAACCATACTCAGAGGAAAACGGTAGTTCTTGGCAGGTATGGCAAAGAGACAGATCATTTTGACACAAGATTTTAACACACAATGTACAAACCCCGTTTCCATGAGTTGGGAAATTGTGTTAGAGGAATACAATGATTTGCAAATCCTTTTCAACCCATATTCAATTGAATGCACTACAAAGACAACATATTTGATGTTCAAACTCATAAAAAAATTTTTTTTTTTTTTTGCAAATAATGATTAACTTAGAATTTCATGGCTGCTACACGTGCCAAAGTAGTTGGAAAAGGGCATGTTCACCACTGTGTTACATCACATTTTCTTTTAACAACACTCAATAAACGTTTGGGAACTGAGGAAACTAATTGTTGAAGCTTTGAAAGTGGAATTCTTTACCATTCTTGCTTGATGTACAGCTTAAGTTGTTCAACAGTTCAGGGTCTTGTTGTCGTATTTTACACTTCATAATGGGCCACACATTTTCGATGGGAGACATGTCTGGACTGCAGGCGGGCCAGGAAAGTACCTGCACTCTTTTACTACGAAGCCACGCTCTTGTAACACGTGGCTTGGCATTGTTTTGCTGAAATAAGCAGGGGTGTCCATGATAATGTTGCATGGATGACAACATATGTTGCTCCAAAACCTGTATGGACCATTCAGCATTAATGGTGCCTTCACAGATGTGTAAGTTACCCATGCCTTGGGCACTAATACACCCCCATACCATCACAGATGCTGGCTTTTGAACTTTGCGCCTATAACAATCCGGGTGGTTATTTTCCTCTTTGTTCCGGAGGACACCACATTCACAGTTTCCAAATATAATTTGAATGTGGACTCATCAGACCACAGAACACTTTACCACTTTGAGTCAGTCCACCTTAGATGAGCTCAGGCCCAGCGAAGCCGGCGGCCTTCCTAAGTGTTAATAAATGGCTTTCGCTTTGCATAGTAGAGTTTTAACTTGCACTTACAGATGTAGCGACCAACTGTAGTTACTGACAGTTGTTTTATGAAGTGTTCCTAAGCCCATGTGGTGATATCATTTACACACTGATGTCGTTCTTTGATGCAGTACCGCCTAAGGGATCAAAGGTCCATAATATCATCGCTTACGTGCAGTGATTTCTCCAGATTCTCTGAACCTTTTGATGATTTTATGGACGGTAAATGGTAAAATCCCTAAATTCCTTGCAATAGCTCGTTGAGAAATGTTCTAAAACTGTTCGACAATTTGCATACAAATTGGTGACCTTCACCCCATCCTTGTTTGTGAATTACTTAGCATTTCATCGAAGCTGCTTTTATACCCAATCGTGGCACCCACCCGTTCCCAATTAGCCTGCACAACTGTGGGATGTTCCAAATAAGTGTTTGATGAGCATTCCTCAACTTTATCAGTATTTATTGCCACCTTTCCCAACTTCTCTCCTCTCCAAGGTTCTCATAGTCATCATTGTCACTGGTGTCCCACTGGGTGTGAGTTTTCCTTGCCCTTATGTGGGTTCTTCCGAGGATGTCGTAGTCGTAGTGGTTTGTACAGTCCTTTGAGACATTTGGGATTTAGGGCTATATAAATAAACATTGATTGATTCTTTGTCACGTGTTGCTGGCAACAAATTCTAAAGTTAATGATTTGCCAAAAAAAAAAAAGTTAATCATTTTTAACATCAAATATGTTGTCTTTGTAGCATATTCAACTGATATGGGTTGAAAATGATTTGCAAATCATTGTATTCCATTTAAATTTACATCTAACACAAGTCCCCAACTCATATGGAAACGGGGTTTGTACAATCGTGGTCAAAAAGTTACATACACTTGTGAAGGACACATTGTCATGGTTGTCTTGAGTTTCCAACAATTTCTACAACCCTTATTTTTTTTGTGATAGAGTGATTGGAACACATACTTGTTCGTCACCAAAAACATTCATGAAGTTTGGTTGTTTTGTGACTTTCACGGTGGAGGAGGGGTTAGTGCGTCTGCCTCACAATACGAAGGTCCTGACTATTCCTGGGTTCAATCCTTTTTTTTTTTTTCTTTTTTTTTTTGTCCTGTCCAGCTTCTCAGGCAAATCATATAGTTGATGTAGATGCCCATATCGGCTGTTCAGATTTACTTTACAAAAGAAAAGTGTAGGATACTTCTCTTGTTGCCTTATTTGAATTTGACTGTATTAAATGTACTTATATTATCATTTGGTGCAGCCGGGCCAGAGCAGGAGGGGATAGAAAGGGTTCAATCCTGGGCTCGGGATCTTTCTGTGTGGAGTTCGCATGTCCTCCCCGTGAATGCGTGGGTTCCCTCCGGGTACTCCGGCTTCCTCCCACTTCCAAAGACATGCACCTGGGGATAGGTTGATTGGCAACACTAAATTGGCCCAAGTGTGTGAATGTGAGTGTGAATGTTGTCTGTCTATCTGTGTTGGCCCTGCGATGAGGTGGCGACTTGTCCAGGGTGTACTCCGCTTCCCGCCCGATTGTAGCTGAGATAGGCACCAGCGCACCCCACGCCCCCAAAGGGAATAAGCGTTAGAAAATGGATGAATGGATGAATGGATGTAGGGCTGGGCGATATGGCTTTTTTAATATTGCGATATTTTTAGGCCATATCGCGATATGCGATATATATCTCGGTATTTTGCCTTAGCCTTGAATGAACACTTAATACATATAATCACAGCAGGATGATGATTCTGTGTGTCTACATTAAAACATTCTTGTTCATACTGCATTAATATATGCTCATTTTAAACTCCTGCAGAGAGGGAAATCACAACGAAGACAATTTACCAAAACTTATTTATGAAAGTTATTAGCAGGTGACTTTTCAAATTATGCTACATATTAGCAGTAATGCTACTTTTGGTAGCAACGCTTGTTCCCCACACTTGACAAATTAAAAGTTGTCTTTTCGGACATATTCCCACTTGAAGCCGAACCACCTCCAGACGATGGACCCCGTGCGTTTTTTCTTGGGAATTAATTTTTCCTTCATTTGATAACCAGATTCGCATCTTCTTTCGCAACACTCCGCTAGCATCACGGCTAACGTTAGCCACGCTGATAATTTCTCTTCTGGGCAAGGGCTTATACACATGTGATGTATGACATGACAGTATGTGACGTGTGTAAGACCCTGCGATTACACTCTGAGAAGGAGACGCAAGAAACAGTGGGAAGAGCCTGTAGTGTAATTCCCGCAGCTAAAAACAACTGCGTGAGAACCTTTACTCGAATATTACGATATAGTCATTTTCTATATCGCACAGAGACAAACCCGCGATATATCGCATATATCGACATATCGCCCAGCCCTAGATGGATGGTTCTTTCATGAATTTTTTATGGGTCTACTGAAAATGTGACCAAATGTGCTGGGTCAAAAGTATACATACAGCAATATATTTGGTTACATGTCCCTTGGCAAGTTTCACTGCATTAGTGCACTTTTGGAATGTAAAGTGTATGTAAACTTTTGACCATGAATGTAGGTCTGAAAAAACAAAGAAAAAAGGAAAATATTTGTATATATTTTTACAGGTATAAAAAAGATGGATTTCCGACTATAGACGCAAAAACCACATGCCTGCTTCTTGTATCATTTCTTTTTGTATTATTTACTTAAAACTATTGTCAATCTACTTTCTAATTTACTGTTAATAGTTTGTTACTTTCTGTTGTAACATGATTCCATCTATATGAACAAAGCAGATATTCTTCTGTTTTTTATAACATTCATTTTTGCCATTACTACAAATTTGGATATCGATCCAATACCAAGTAGTTACAGTAGTATTGGTAATACCAATGCTGGTACTTCAAATTTGCAGGATTATTGAATGACAAAATTTTTAATCACAATTGTAATCAGACAAAAACACAGTATGGTTTTGTAACAACATACATTCAATAATTATTTCATTATTCCTTTTATTACAAACAATGTTTCAAAACAAGATAAAGTCAATATTTCAAAAATAATTAAACATGAGCCAAACTAATTATTGCCTCTGATTTATATATTTTACACTGAAAGGGAAACTGCAAATTTTTGGGGAATTTTGCGTTTTGTTCACAATCATAATGAGAAACAATTCCAATTGGTAAAAAGTGGCTTGTTCTTAGTGACCAGCAATGCAGCAAAAGGGAGCAATCCATTTTGTCACTAAATCACTTTAAAAATACATTTATAAACCGCCAACAATACTTAATTTACGTTCTGTAACCTGTATAATAACCAAAAATAGTGACATTGTTATTGTAAGCGCGAACACTGAGGAACTCTTTTTCTAGCGTAGTAAGACATTGTCTTGGAACGGCATGCAAAGGCAGTAGTTGTAAAATAGCTTCGGCAAGAGATAAGATAGATTTTGTGTTAGCAGCTTAATCGCTTTTGAGTTTGTAATACACAACACAATGCAAAAATACGCCAATCTGTACGGACTGAAAAATATGAACAATTACAGTATTTGTACAGTTTTAGTCCACATTTCATGTTTTGTTTGTACACAGCCAGCTCGACAGTGTATGTAGTTGTTATGACAGTCATGGTGTGCAGAATGTATCATGATCAATATTAAAGTGACTCACTCGATGGACAGTTGTCTGTTTGCTCGAGCTGCCTGGATAAGTTGATAATTACATGATTACAACACACTCGCGTTTGTTTCCGGAAGTAGAAACACACATCTGATACCGGACGTGTGTTGCCATGGAAAGGAAAATAAATGCACTGAAAAAAGAAGTTCCGGTAATACATAAAATTACCAAATTATGGTAAAATATTGAACATATTACATATTGTTATGAACTTGTCTGTTACTATATTATATATAGACTTGCACTTGCTTATACTTGTACAAATAATACATTTTCACGAAACAAAATTTAGAGCCTGCTCTGGGAGGCAAAACTTTTGTGACAAAATTGCAGCATTGTACGGAAAATAATTAAGTCTAACATCAAAAATGCTCGATAGTCTAGTTTTAAAAGTGGATGAACACAGGCTTTCCCACTTTAGCAACGTGTAGAGCAGGGGTGTAAAACTCAAATATAGAGTGGGCCAAAATTTTAAACTGAACAAAGCCGCGGGCCAAGGTTGAACAAATTAACCTTTTAATAGGGATCCAAACAAGTTTTGCATTGAATATTGAACAAGCGAGACTTATATAAATTTATAGTGACGTGCAAAATCGAGTTTCAAATAATACTAATAATTTAAAAATAGCAATGGCATATCAAATCACATTTAAATAGAAATCTAATGCCTCTTTTCTATTTGCAGCCTTCTCAGGTAAATATCAAAATAAACTTTTCCCACAGGCTAATAATACATTTTTATATTGTAGCGTCCAGGAAGAGTTAGTGCTGCAAGGGGTTCTGTGTATCTGTTCTGTTGTGTTTATGTTGTGTTACAGTGTGGATGTTCTCCCGAAGTTTGCTTGTCGTTCTCGTTTAGTGTTGGTTCACAGTGTGGCGCATATATTAGTAACAGTCTTAAAGTTGTTTATACGGCCACCCTCAGTGTGACCTGTATGGCTGCTGACAAAGCTTGCATTGCATTAACGTGTGTGTAAAAGCCACATATATCATGTGACTAGGCCGGCACGCTATTTCTACGGAGGAAAAGCGGACGTGACGGAAGGTTTTAGAGGACGCTTGAGGCAGTGGCTTTAAAGCACGCCCCCAATATTGTTGTCCAGGTGGGAATTGAGAGAAATTTCGGAGAATGGTTGCCCCCTGTGATTTTCGTGTGGGGCACGGAAATTTGGGAGTCTGCTTGGAAAATCGGGGGTGGGGGGGGCGCGTTAGCAAGTATGAGTATTAGCGGTGAATGCGATGTTACAGCGACACCGCCGCTGTATAATACCGGCGGGCCAGCTCTAATGTTAATTTGATATTGCCTCAAGGGCCAAATGAAAATACACGGCGGGCCAAAATTGGCCCGTGGGCCAGAGTTTGACACCTATGGTGTAGAGCGACCACATTAGCCCTTCTTATCGTAGATATGTTTTTTATTTTTATTACATTTTATATATTTTTTTGTTTTTATTCTGTTAAATTTTTTGATGTTATTACCACTATAACCAACTCAGGGGTATGTTTTATTAACGTATTAATGTATTATTTACATTTTATTTTTACATATATTTCATTATATGTTTCATACTATTTTTTAGATGCCGTTACTTTAGATTTTCCACTGTGGACGTCTAAAAGGTAATTTCATTCCTCAATCCGCAGGGCCATGCCATGTTTTTTTGTTGTTGATGTAAATAGCGCTTGTGTGTGTGTGTGTGTGTGTGTGTGTGTGTGTGTGTGTGTGTGTGTGTGTTTGTCTCTCTCTGTGGAGCGTTTTCATTAATCAACGGAATCGATTAGTTAGATTAGAAAAAAAAATTGATTCATATTCTGTTGCTTTGGTTAATTGTTAAATGATTGTAACTAATACAAATATGGATCCCATGGAGTACCAAAAACTTTAAATCCGTGACCATAACTCTCGCAAGGCCACTGCAATAGAGCGCACATGACAGCAAAGGTGTGTTGGCCGGGAGCAATGATCTATGTGGCGGAGAACAACAGAACATTTTTAACTTGTATTTTTATTCAATCACACACTTTAAAAGTGCAATTTAAATGTTAATGATATGCATTTATTATAAAAAAATATACAAAAGAGTTATGACGATTAGGAAAATTGTTTATTTCAGCTGTTTGCTGTAAAATACACAATAGGGCTATAAAGTGTTTTATTAGATTACACATGGGGTCCTCAAACTTTTTTGCAACACAGAGTTGTTTAATAAGTGCATAAAAAATACAATGTACCATTAAGCTGAATAAGTGGGAGCCAGGCCTTTTTTTCCTTTGCAAAGAAAAAAACTCTAAAGATTGTTTTTATACTAATTTTCGCTAGCTTGTGGGCTTATTTTTTGCCTAACGTATCTAATGTGTTAGACGGCGTGGCGCAGTTGGGAGAGTGGCCGTGCGCAACCCGGGGGTCCCTAGTTCAATCCCCACCTAGTACCAACCTCGTCACGTCCGTTGTGTCCTGAGCAAGACACTTCACCCTTGCTCCTGATGGCTGCGGGTTAGCGCCTTGCATTGCAGCTCCCTCCATTATAGTGTGTGAATGTGTGTGTGAATGGGTGAATGTAGAAATAGTGTCAAAGTGCGTTGAGTACCTTGAAGGTAGAAAAGCGCTATACAAGTACAACCCATTTACCATTATATATGATATGTCATCGTCGAGGACAAGAGCATAGATTTATAAAAAAACGATATACTTGCCACGCGCTACATTTACTCCGTTACATTTACTTGAGTAACTTTTGGGATAAATTGTACTTCTACGAGTAGTTTTTATCCAACATACTTTTACTTGAGTATATTTATAGAGAAGAAACGCTACTTTTACTCCGTTCCATTTATCTACATTCAGCTCGCTACTCGCTACTTTTTTAATCGATCTATTAATGTTTGTTTTGGTTAATGACAGAGCTTCAAAGTAGAATCTACGCATGCCAGCGTTTCACCAATCACATGCAGTCAGTGGTGACGTTTGACCAATCAAACAGAGCCAGGTGGTCACATGACCCGACTTAAACAAGTTGAAAAACGTATTGGGGTGTTAACATTTAGTGGTCAATTGTACGGAATATGTACTGTACTGTGCAATCTAATAATAAAAGTTTCAATCAATCAATCAAAAGTGTAAAGGAAAAAAGACGATTTTTATTTCAACCGTACTTCCCGTCAAAAGCCTAAAGACTGATCGCACTGTTCCTGTCTTCACAATAAACGTGCCGCTCCATCGCGCCTGCGCTAACAAAATAAGAGTCTCCGAAAGCCAGCGCAAACAAACTAGCAAGATACGGAGTTTGCCGCCAATGTATTTCTTGTAAAGTGTATAAAAACGAATATGGAAGCTGGACAGATAAGATGCCAAAAACCAACGACTTTCATGTGGTATTAGACAGAAAAGAGGAAGTTTTTTTCTCCTCCATTTGAAAAAGTGGACATTATCAGCACTAAAATGCAAGTCATCAGAATCAGGTAATAAACCAACTTATATTCTTGTCTTCATGAAAGAAAGGAATCTATGTGTTAAACATGCATGTATATTCATTAAAACACCTTCAACATGTAAGGAAAAACGGCAAAATAAATAAATATGAATTATATACTGTATATATATATATATATATATGTGTGTGTGTGTGTATAAATGATTTGTGTGTGTATGTATGAAATGTATATGTATATATGAGGTAGATCACCTCGACTTGGTCATTTATTAAGTAATTGATGAACGTTGAAAAACTTATTGGGGTGTTACCATTTAGTGGTCAATTGTACGGAATATGTACTGTACTGTGCAATCTACTAATACAAGTTTTAATCAATCAATCAATCAATCAGTCAATCAATCAATCAATCAATGCCTACTGAGGCTATGGTGCTGTTAAGTTATTGTTGCTCAATGTGCCATTTTTTAATTTTATTTTAATGTACTTTTATTTAATATATATTATTGTTTTAGTTGCTTAAGAGATATTCCTGGCTCGGAATTTGCTCATTGCTATTTTTATGTTTTTGTGCATTATTTGTTGCCGTAATCAGGTTACTCATCAGTTACTCAGTACTTGAGTAGTTTTTTCACAACATACTATTTACTTTTACTCAAGTAAATATTTGGGTGACTACTCCTTACTTTTACTTGAGTAATAAATCTCTAAAGTAACAGTACTCTTACTTGAGTACAATTTCTGGCTACTCTACCCACCTCTGGCAATAGGGCTATGGGAAATAATAGCAGCACTTTCACTTACGAGGCCAAGGGAGCTGTGTATTTTTCTTCATTCAGAACACTTATTATATGCAACAATTTACCACTATAGCACCTCACCATCTGCCTTATGCACTTTAAGAGACGATGCGAGTGGAGGCCCTCTTGGTGTCCTGGGTTATTGATTACCTGACTGACAGACCACAGTATGTGCAACTGCAGGACTGTGTGTCTAAAACTAGTCAGCAACACCGGGGCCCCGCAGGGAACAGTCCTATCCTCCTTCCTCTTCCCCATCTACACCATCGATTTCCACTATCAGTCAAAGTCCTGCCACCTTTAGAAGTTTTCAGATGACTCTGCGATGGTGGGGATGTACGTAAGCGTCAAGACCGAAAATCAACATTGAATGCTGGTGACCTGTGATCCCTCAGGCGGTACTGCATCAAAAAAACGAAATCAGTGTGTAAAGAATGTCACCACATGGGCTTAGGAACACTTCAGAAAACCACTCTCAGTAACTACAGTTTGTCGCTACATCTGTAAGTGCAAGTTAAAACTGTACTATGCAAAGCGAAAGCCATTTATCAACAACACCCAGAAACTCCGCTGGCTTTGCTGGGCCCGAACACATCTAAGATGGACTGATGCAAAGTAGAAAAGTGTTCTGTGGTCTGACGAGTGCACATTTCAAATTGTTATTGGAAACTGTCGTGTCCTACAGACCAAAGAGGAAAATAACCATACTTTTTGTAATTAATCTCAGTTCCCTTTTTTTTTTTTATGTACATCTTCCATTGATGTTTTTATTAAACGAGATCTACTTTTGGGTTATCTCATGCCCGGTGAGACTGGCGCATGCGTGACACGAAGGGTCCCCTCCGGTGGCACACACCGACTCATGGCACAATGAAAAAAAGCCAACTTTGATCCTTGAATTGACTGTAGGTTTTTTTCAAGCCACTGAATAGAATTATATACATTCATTCTTTCTAGCAGGTCTACTGTTTTATCAATGAATGTAAGAAGATGTCACAGAGGGTTTCTGTGCAAACCCATTAGAAATGCTTTGTTCAGTATTTTATGATGTCATTTGATCTTAAATCAATACATTCTGCAAGCAAGACAGTTTTATTTAATCAAAAAGGCATTAACAATGATTTGTAACTCATCATTGTGCCCAATTGGTTGCATGCAGAACAGGGGTATATCATAGCTGAGTAACCAGAGCTGAAAAAAGCTGATACATGGCATTTTACCATTTAATAACAAATAGAGACAACCAATTGAGATGGAGAATACGAAGGTCCTGAGTAGACCTGGGTTCAATCCCTGGCTCGGGATCTTTCTATGTGGAGTTTGCATATCCTCGTTGTGAGCGCGTGGGTTCCCTCCGGGTACTCCGGCTTCCTCCCACTTCCAAAGACATGCACCTGGGGATAGGTTGATTGGCAACACTAAATTGGTTGTCTATCCGTGTTGGCCCCGCGATCAGGTGGCAACTTGTCCAGGGTGTACTCCGCCTTCCGCCCGATTGTAGCTGAGATAGGCACCAGCGCCCCCCGAGATCCCAAAGGGAATAAGCGGTAAAAAATGGATGGATTTTATATATATATATATATATATATATATATATATATATATATATATATATATATATATATATATATATATATTAGGGGTGTAACAGTACACAAACATTTCGGTTCGGTACATACCTCGGTTTAGAGGTCACGGTTCGGGTCATTTTCGGTACAGTAAGAATTAAATAAAATATAAATTTTGGGGTTATTTATTTACCAAATTTGTAAACAATGGCTTTATCCTTTTAACATTGGGAACACTATAATAATTCTGCTCACGTTAATCCACAATAAACTGCCTCAAGTTGTTGCTTTGATTAAATAAAATGAAAAAACCTTTCTTCTACATATAAAAATTTAACATTAAACAGTTTCCATTGAAACTGCCCGCGTGCCGAACCGAAACACCCATACCGAAACGGTTCGATACAAATACACATACCGTTACACCCCTAATATTATATATATATATATATATATATATATATATATGTCTCCCTTTACTCATTATTTTTGCAAATTTTGTATAAGAAATAAAAATGGCAAATTGAAATGCAATTGCAATTTTGGAGAGAAAAAAAATGGATATTAGGTTTTTTCTCAAAATTATGATGCAACCCCATTCCTCAGTGTAAATAATAAAAGATTTTATAAGTCGAGTAATACTTATAAAACCAACTAAATTGCCTACAAACATGACAATGGGTGGGTTTTCTTTTTACAATATTCTGCTGTTCTGTACTGCTAAAAAAAATCATAAAGGACAAAAACATAAATGTTTAAGATGTGTTTGTTTTGTCAACCCTGACGCAAGACAACATGCACTGTAATAGTGTCAAAGGAAGTGTGCTGTAAATGACATTAAACTTCTTTTTCCCACCAAGGGTCACATACTAATAAGAAAATAACAGAATCAAAGCATGATGAGACATAAAACAGACAGGTACATTTGCTAAGAAGTCATCTTGTTCGAGAAAAAATACAGCTGACATGTCAGCTATATTTAATTATTATTACTAACTTCTCTTTTTCACAAATAATCATGTAAAAACTGTGGGGTAGCCAATATGACGCTTATGTTTAGATTACATTCATCCCTCGCCACATCCATCCATCCATCCGTCCGTCCGTTTTCTACAGCCTTGTCTCTCTTAGAAGTTGCAAGTGTTACTGGGGCCTATCCCAGCTGCATTTGGGCGTTAGGCGGGGGACACCCTGGACAAGTTGCCCCCTCTTTGCAGAGCCAACACAGATAGACATCGCGCTTCAAATATTGCGGCTTCCCCACATTTTGGATGTTGTGGGAATAGTTTTTAATTTTTTTAGGGATATGCTACACTTTTTTTGTCCTAAATTAAGCCTTTTCGAGCATGAACATGTCTAATAAAACTAAAAGTATTAATGGTTAGTAGTATTGGGCACTAGCGAAGACAAAACCAATCAGCACACCCTGTCCAGTATCATGGCCACTGATTGGATCAGCCTCACACAGCATTACTATATGGTATTAAAGGAGTGTAAAGGTGACTAAACTGTGTCAATTAATGTCTGTAGGGCTCTCATGTTGAAAAACATATTTAGAAGTAGGGATGGGCCGATAAAACTATATCAATATATCGCGATACACACGTAATGCAGTTGATAAAATGCTTGAGATACAGATATACACACATATATACACTTTATTCTTGGGCGTTCCAACAGGACAATGATCCCAAACACACGTCAAAAGTGGTAAAGGAATGGCTAAATCAGACTAGAATTAAGGTTATAGAATGGCCTTCCCAAAAACTTGACCTAAACCCCATTGAGAACATGTGGAAAATGCTGAATAAACAAGTCCATGTCAGAAAAACAAACAATTTAACTGAAATGCAACAATTTTGTCAAGAGGAGTGGTCAATTATTCAACCAGAAGCTTGCCAGAAGCTTGTGGATGGCTACCAAAAGTGTCTCATTGCAGTGAAACTTTCCAAGGGACATGCAACCAAATATTACCATTGCTGTATGTATACTTTTGATCCAGCAGATTTGGTCACATTTTCAGTAGACCCATAATAAATTCATAAAAGAACCAAACGATGAATTTTTTTGTGTGACAAACAAGTATGTGCTCCAATCACAAATAAATAAGAATTGGAGAAATTATTGGAAACTCAAGACAGCCATGACAATGTGTCCTTCACAAGTGAATGTAAACTTTTGACCTATGCACACACACACACACACACACACACACACACACACACACACACACACACACACACACACACACACACACACACACACACACACACACACACACACACACACACACACACACACACAATATATATTTTAAACTATATAACCAAGCAGGTTATAGTTTGCTTTAAGCATAATTTTAGCTTTTTGCATATACATCAAATAATTGAATTGTATTATTTTAGATTTAATAAATAAAGGGTTTGTATGTTCTCTATATTCAACATTATGTATTATTCCGACCTTTTTCGTAATACGGTGAGTGAATGAAGTGTACTTTAGTAATTACTTCCTCATATTTCTACACAATAACTCAGATAGTCACAAGAGCGAGCAGTAGAGAATGTGGAGTAATTTTTCTTCTAGTACAGGGGTAGGGAACCTATGGCTCTAGAGTCAGGTGTGGCTCTTTTGATGGATGCATGTGGCTCTCAGATTAATCTTAGCTGACATTGCTTAACATGGTAAGAAATTAATATTTCCACTGGTAATCGGAGTTAAAAATAATGTTCAAAAAACAAATTCTCCTGCATTTTAATCCATCCATTCGTTTTCTAACGCATCTGTTCAAGAAGGCGCATTAATGGTAATAAGTATTATTGGTTAGCTTCAGAATAAAAATGTTATTAAAAAGAATATGAGTTATTGTACTCAAAAAATGTTGACGTTACTTAAAAATACATGCATTTAGTTGTATTCAGTGTTAAAAAAAATAATATAAGGCTCTCATGGAAATACATTTTAAAATATTTGGTTTTCATGGCTCTCTCAGCGAAAAAGGTTCCAGACCCCTGTTCTAGAACATTGATTCTCAAACTGTGGTACGTGTACCATTAGTGGGACACGGGCGCCATCTAGTGGTATGCCAGTGTATATGTAATGTTACAGTGGCCAAAAATATTAAACACGTTAAATAAAACTTCTGCCTTGTTTTTAATAAACATATTTGCATCTCTAAACATATATACATGTACATATATACACATACATATACATACACATACATGTACATATACATACATGTACATCTATACAACCATCCATTTTCTCCCGCTTGTCTCTCTCGAGGTCGCGGGGTTGCTGGAGCCTATCCCAGCATTATATATTATTCTAACTGACCTTTTTTGTAATACGGTTGGTGAATTAAGTGTATTTTAGTAATTACGTCCGCATATTTCTACCCAATGACTCAGATATGGCAACATGAGCAAGCTGTAGAGAATATGGAGTAATTTTTCTTCGAGAACATTGATTCTCGAACTGTGGTACGTGTACTGCGAGTGGTATTATCTAGTGGTGTGCCAAAACCAATCACTTAATTAAATATTCAAACATGGTGTTATTGTTTAAACTGTGTGTAACGTTACAGTGGCCAAAAATATTAAACATACTTGTTAAATAAAATCTCTGCCTTGTTTTTAATTAATATACCTATGCATATATATATATACCTCTACATACAAATATACATACATATTTAGGCCCACTACGCTCTTGTGTTTTAATGTTGGTATTATAGTGGTATATGGACAGCTAAGTGTTTAAGGTGGTACTAAGGTGGAAAAATGTTTGAGAACCACTGGTCTTGAACATATTTTACTTTTGTTTATTATAGAAATATTTCTCGCGACATTATGGTGTACATTTTCATATGAGATTTACAGCTCATTTTATCATCCATTAGTACACCCCAAAAATTTTTTATTTTGCTCTTTCAATGTTTACTCTGTCAATTTGCATTTGTGCTTGACTTTCTCTTCTCCTGTTACCGAATAACATTGGTTGTTGTTGAAGGGAAAAGTGGAACGTTGTGATGAGTTTGTGAAATGAATGCACTGCCACAGGATTTAAATGGCCAATATAGGTAAATATTACATGTTATTATGAATAAGCCTGCTACTACCTTACCTATATACTTACAGCATGTATTTAAAACGATAATGTACGTGTTCGGATGTTTTAAGTACTTTTAGGCAGAATAGAGCGACTAAGTGGACTTTTGCTAACATTTAATAACTGGTTAGAAGAGTGTGCTTGCGCATAAGGATAGTGAATGATAGGCAAAAAACCCAAAAAAGGGCAGTTCCTCTGTAAGCATGTCTGAAACAAACAATTTGAATCACGTAAGACAGGGGTTGGCAACCCAAAATGTTGAAAGAGCCATATCAAAATAAGTAAGACAACATGTTGCTCGTCAAATACTCTCATCAGTAAAGCATGTTTAATATAAACAGTGAGATTTCTAACAATTAGGTGTCATGTTTGTCCTACAGAAACCATATTAAAACAAAAAAAAATGTTTCCCTCATCTTTTTACATTTTCACAATTTTTTCAAAAAGCTCCAGGGAGCCAATGGGGCAGCACTAAGGCCCTATTTACACTAAGCCAAATAAGGTTATCCAGGGTAAATCCCACCTAACCTTTTCCGTGTCCACACACAACAATGCCACCGTTTAAGACCCCCTCTGTCCGCTGGTGCGGAAAATGCGCACGTCATAGTGCTCCAGTGCTGCTTTGTGTGCAAGTTCTTTAATTTAATTTATCTGAAGTTAGTTCTTGTCTTGCGCTACTATTTTTGGTGGCTTTTCCTGCTGTGTTGGTATTTTCCTGTAGCAGGTTCATGTCTTCCTTGAACGATATTCCCCGCACCTGCTTTGTTTTCGCAATCAAGACTATTTAAGTTGTGTAGACGCTATTCTTCTTTGTGGAGACATTGTTGATTGTCATGTCATGTACGGATGTACTTTGTGGACCCCGTCTGTTCCACAAGTCTTTGCTGTCGTTTAGCATTCTGTTTTTGTTTACTTTGCAGCCAGTTTAGTTTTAGTTTCATTTTGCATAGCCATCCCAAAGCTTCAATGGCTTTTCGAAGCAGCACTTGCCTTTTGTTTATTTTTGGTTTAAGCGTTAGATACCTTTGTACCTGCACACTGCCTCCCGCTGTGGTCTGCATATTGTGATCACGACAAACATCTACAAAGCAATTAGCTACCTGCTGCCACCTACTGATATGGAAGAGTATTACATGGTTACACTGGAAGACCGTGCAGACTTTTAACAACAGCACATTTGGGGATTATAATTACTGGTTTGCAAAAAATATTTTTAAGCCAATTAGGTGAAATTACTAGGGATGTACGATAATATCGGACTGCCGATACTATCGGCCAATAAATGCTTTAAAATGTAATATCGGAAAATATCCTTAAAGGTTTAACAATTATCGGTATCAGTTTCAAAAAGTAAAATGTATGACTTTTTAAAACGCCGCTGTGTACACGGATGTAGGGAGAAGTGAAGAGCGCCAATAAACCTTAAAAGGCACTTTCTTTGCGTGCCGGCCCACTCATGTAATATCCACGGCTTTTCACACACACAAGTGAATGCAAGGCATTCTTGGTCAACAGCTATACAGGTCACACTGAGGTTGTCCGTATAAACAACTTTAACACTGTTGCAAATATGCGCCACACTGTGAACCCACACCAAACAAGAATAACAAACACAATTCAGGAGAACATCCGCATTGTAACACAACATAAACACAACAGAACAAATACCCAGAACCCCTTGCAGCACTAACTCTTCCGGGACACTACAATATGTGCTTATGGATGATATACCAGTTACTACAATAATCTAATTAGTTACTATGGTATTCTAATTAGTTAATATAGTCATCTAATTAGTTACTATGGTAATCTATGTCACAGCAGCTCAGAAGAGGCACCAAGCAGTGTGGGCGGGAAGGGTTTCCACAGACGCTGAAGGAGATTTTCACAACAAAGTTTTAAAGCTTAGTAATGTATCAGATAAATTAAATTGTAAGTGGGTTTATTTTGTACCCTTCATGTTCATATTTCACTGTTTGTTGCATTTTTGTTGTGTTTCACTTGATTCTAAAAATGTGTCGATCGAAAGGGTATGTGACGTTCATATTTTGTGAATACTCAGTGTTTTATCGTTCATATAAAAATTTAAAATTACATTACGTTTTTAAGGCGGTTTGTAGGGCTGGGCGATATATCGATACACACGATATATCGCGGGATTGTCTCTGTGCGATATAGAAAATGACTACCGCATTTCCTTGAATTGCCGCCGGGCATGTAGTATGCGCCTGCCTTGAATTACTGCCGGGTCAAACTCGCTTCGCAAAATAATTAGCGCATGCTTAGTATTACCGCCGGGTCAAATTTGTGACGTCACGAGTGACACTTACCCTGTCATTGTTTTCAAAATGGAGGAGGTTGATTTCAATCATTTTAAATCGCATGAAGGGAAGAAGATTAAGAGCTATTCAGTAGGATTTAAGGTCCAAGCTATTGAATACCAGTATGCTAAAAAGAACAGTAAGCAGCTATGTTTTATTAATATACCTGTGGAGCCGACGGTCCGACAGACAGGAAGCGTGCCCTGCCCAAGATGGAGGCGAGCGAGCGGAGAGGAGCGGGAAGAGCAACCTGGACTGAGGTTTTATTGAAAAATAGAAAAATAAACAAAGTCAAACTGCTCAAGCCAAGTCCTTCCTTGGTCGGCGAGCGAGCGGAGAGGAGGAGCGGAAGACCGACCTGGACTGAGGTTTTATTGAAAAATAAACAACGTCAAACTGCTCAAGCCATGTCCTTCCTTGGTGGTCCTGGGGACCCACAAGACGACGGCTTGAGACCGTCACAATACTTGCGACCTGGACTGAGGTTTTATTGAAAATTAAACAAAGTCAAACTGCTCAAGCCATGTCCTTCCTTGGTGGTCCTGGGGACCCACAAGACGACGGCTTGAGACCGTCACAATACCGTAGCTGCGTGTGTTAAATATGGTCATTAAATGACTCCCGCCTCCTGGTGGTAGAGGGCGCTAGTGATCCTTCTTGCGACCATTCGGTTGCAGAAGTGAAATGAGTTACGGAATTGTGCTGGGACGGATATGACGCGGCGGAAGCACGACGGACCTTTGCTGGCTATGTAAACAACCGGGCTGAAATAAAGCATGTTCCAGTCCTAAATAGCCAGTGTATTATTTATACAATAACATTCATGTTGGCAGCGGTGTGATAAAGAGATCACCCACGGAGCAGAACGGGAGGGGGAGTTGTACGAGGGAAATACTGTCGTCGCCCGCATCCGAGCTAACTGCTAGCAGTTTTCTAAACTGGACTTTCAATCATGGCAGGAGGTAATAAAGGAAGATCTCCATCGAAACCGAGAGACTTTTAAAACTGAAGAAAGATAAGGAATACTTCTATAAACAAGTTATCAATGCTTTTGATCAGAAGGAGCTGACATGGATTTCATTTATAAGTAAACTTGGATATTGGGTTTCACTATGTAAAGCGCTTTGAGTCACTTGAGAAAAGCGCTATATAAATATACTTCACTAAAGGTAAGACCATTTTTCATTTTTTATTTAGCCTTTATTTAACCAGGTAAAATCCCATTGAGATGAAAGATCTCTTTTCCAAGGAAGACCTGGCCATGAGGGCAGCAGCAAGGTTACATTAAAAACAGTAAACAACACATAAAACATCACATTTACAACATTGAAACTTGCTCATATGACACATGTGCATACAGACAAGGTAGACAGCAATCCTTTCACAGAAGCTTTAAACTCATTTAATGTAAAAAGGGTTTTAAGTTGAATATTCGATTGTAGGTTATTCCAAGCTTTCGGTGCTGAAAATAACCATAATAAAGTTTTTTTTTTATTAAATGTGCTTTTCATGATGGTATCCTTACATCACACTCAAATTTTTACTGCATGCCTTTGGTAAGTGCCAGAGTGAGAAGATGTTTTGAATTAATTAGCGCCCCGACGGCAATTTAAAAAAAATACGGTATATCGCGATATTGGAGTATACGTTTTCACGCAGTTGCTTTTAGCTGCGGGCATTACATTACAGGCTCTTCTCTCTCTTTCCTGTCTCTCCTTCTCACAGACAAGCACACTTTCTTACATACATCACATACTGTCATGTCATACGTCACATACGTATACGCCCTCGGGGAGCAGAGAGGTAGCAGCATGGGTAAGGTTAGCTGTGATGCTAGCAGAGCCGTGCGAGTGGTAATACGAGAGAAAGAAGGTGCGAATGAAGGAAGAATTAATTCCCAATAAAAACAGCAGGGAGTCCATCCTCTGGCGGTGGTTTTGCTTCAAGTGGGAATATGTCAAACAGACAACTGTAATTTGTCAAGTGTGGTGCTGAAGCGTTGCTATAAAAAGTAGCATCACTGCTAATATGTAGCATCATTTGAAAAGTCACCCGCTAGAGCAGTGGTTCTCAAATGGGGGTACGCGTACCCCTGGGGGTACTTGAAGGTATGCCAAAGGACAGATTTTTTTTTTTAATATTCTAAAAATAGCAAAAATTCAAAAATCCTTTATATATATATTTATTGAATAATACTTCAGCAAAATATAAGTTCATAAACTGTGAAAAGAAATGCAACAATGCAATATTCAGTGTTGACAGCTAGATTTCTTGTGGACATGGTCCATAAATATTGACGTCAAAGATTTATTTTTTTGTGAAGAAATGTTTAGAATTAAATTCATGAATCCAGATGGATCTCTATTACAATCCCCAAAGAGGACACTTTAAGTTGATGATTACTTATATGTGTAGACATCTTTATATATAATTAAATCACTTGTTTATTTTTCATCAAGTTTTTAGTTACTTTTTATATCTTTTTTTTCCAAATAGTTCAAGAAAGACCACTACAAATGAGCAATATTTTGCACTTTTATACAATTTAATAAATCAGAAACTGATGACATATTGCTGCGTTTTACTTCTTTATCTATTTTTTTCAACCAAAAATGCTTTGCTCTGATTAGGGGGTACTTGAATTAAAAAAATGTTCACAGGGGGTACATCACTGAAAAAAGGTTGACAACCAGTGCGCTAGAGAATGAAGAGTGTTTGAAACTTCGCATGTCAACATCTCCATTAGGTGGCACGCGCCCACACCATCAAAATGCAGAGGCAAACATTTCCAGATCAACACCGTATGAAAAAAAAGTCAACAGAATTCAAAAACGTCCGTAGTAACCTACCACATAGCGAATGAGGAATACTATTTGATTTCATATTATGCAGCACATTTTTATTTGACACTTAAAATGTCTCTGACAATCTTGCACTTTCTGTTTTGGAAATGACATGAATGTTTGTGCCACTGCTTAGGAGGTGTTTAGTAAATACACTTTTGGTCAATTAACTTAGTTGTGACTTCCCTCTCTGTATGAACGTTTAAATTGAGCATATATTAATGCAGTATAAACAAGAATGTTTTAATGTAGACACATAGAATCATCATACTGATCATATTGATAGTATTTTAATGAAAATGGGAACAGGATTAGCCATGGTCAGAAAGTGCTCCACCTTCTTGACATCCTCAATGGGTCAAGTTATACAGTCCTTGGTTTTCTGTCATCTTCATTACTGTCCTATAATATGGTCCGCTACATCTAAGTCTGACCTGAACAAACTGCAACTTGTTCAAAACAGAGCGGCTAGACTGTTACTTAAATGTTCTTTGCGCACTAATATTTCATCTATGCATTCACTCCTGTCCTGGTTGTCTGTTGAACTAAAGATGCAGTGTAGTTTCCTTATGTTCTTTAGAACTATCATTTTAGATCAATCACCAGATTACTTTTACAAACAGTTTATCAAATCAACGAACACACATACTCATGACACTAGGAATGCCTGCAATGGCTATTTGGCACTTCCTGCTCCCAGGACAAACCTCCTCAAACATACAGTCATGTATAGATTTATATCATTCTTTAATATATTGCCATCACACATTAAGCTCTCACAAAGTAAATTGTCATTCAAGACAGCTTTGAAGATACACCTATTGCAGCTGCCCACATGACGTGCATTTTTAATACTGGTTTTAACTAGCTTTTTTATCTTATGTTGCATTTTTCCATTGTATAATGTTTGGTAACGCATGTATTCTGTGTATTTTAATTTTGTATGCACCTATATCAGGGGTCGGCAACCTAAAATGTTAAAAGAGCCATAGTGGACCAAAAATACAAAAACAAATGTCTGGAGCTGTAAAAAAATAAAAAGCCATATTACATACAGATAGTGTGTCATGAGATATAAATTGAACGAAGAGGACTTAAAGGAAACCAAGTGAGCTCAAATATAGCTACAAATGAGGCATAATGATGCAATATGTACATATAGCTGGCCTAAATAGCTGTACATAGCAAGCCTAAAAGCATGTTAGCATCGATTAGCTTGCAGTCATGCAGACCAAATATTTATGATTAGCACTCCACAAAAGTCAATAACGTCAACAAAACTCACCTTTGTGCATTCCTGCACGTTAAAAGTTTGGTGGACAAAATGAGACAGAAAAAGAAGTGGCATTAAACACGTCCTAGAAAGTCGGAGAAAGTTATACATGTAAATTGTAAACAAACTAGGGTGAGTTCAAGGACCGCCAAAATTAGGACAAAAAGGCGCTCGCCAAATATTCGAATCAGTGAAGCATGTTTAATATAAACAGTGTGCTTTATTGCAATTAGGGAGGTTTGTGTCATGTTTGTCCTCCTACAGAAACCAAATTAAAAGAAAAAATATGTTTTTTTCTCCTCATCATTTCCATTTTTCATATATTTTTGAAAAAGCGCCAGGGAGCCACTAGGGCAGCGCTAAAGAGCTGCATGCGGCTCCAGAGCCGCGGGTTGCCGGCCCCTGTCCTATATGGACCCCAGGAAGATTAGCAGTCGCCTTGGCGTCAGCTAATGAGGATTCATTCAATAAAAAATAAACAATAATAAACAATACTGATGTGATTATATGCATCAAGTCTTCATTCAAGGTTAAGGCAAAATATCGAGATATGTATCGTGTATCGCTACATGGCCTAAAAATATTGAGATATTAAAAAAAGGCAGTATCACCCAGCTCTAGCGGATTGTCATAACGTTTTTAGCATTCAATCAGACATTATTGTGAGGGGCTTCACGGTGGAAGAGGGGTTAGTGCGTCTGCCTCACAAAGGTCCTGAGTAGTCAGGGTTCAATCCCGGGCTCGGGATCTTTCTTTGTGGAGTTTGCATGTTCTCCCCATGAATGTGTGAGTTCCCTCCGGGTACTCCGGCTTCCTTCCACCTCCTAAGACATGCAACTGGGGATAGGTTGATTGGCAACACTAAATTGGCCCTAGTGTGTGAATGTTGTCTATCTGTGTTGGCCCTGCGATGAGGCTGCGACTTGTCCAGGGTGTACACAGCCTTCCACCGGATTGTAACTGAGATAGGTACCAGCGTCCCCCGCGACCCCAAAGGGGCGGTATAGCTCGGTTGGTAGAGCGGCCGTGCCAGCAACTTCAGGGTTGCAGGTTCGATCCCCGCTTCCGCCATCCTAGTCACTGCCGTTGTGGGACGGCGTGGCGCAGTTGGGTAAGTGGCCGTGCACAACCGGGGGTTCCTGGTTCAATTCCCACCTAGTACAAACCTCGTCACGTCCGTTGTGTCCTGAGCAAGACAGTTCACCCTTGCTCCTGATGGGTGCTGGTTAGCGCCTTGCATGGCAGCTCCCTCCATCAGTGTGTGAATGCGTATGTGAATGGGTGAATGTGGAAGTAGTGTCAAAGCGCTTTGAGTACCTCGAAGGTAAAAAAGCGCTATACAAGTACAACCCATTTATTTGTGTCCTTGGGCAAGACACTTTACCCACCTGCTCCCAGTGCTACCCACACTGGTTTAAAGGCCTACTGAAACCCACTACTACCCACCACACAGTCTGATAGTTTATATATCAATGATGAAATATTAACATTGTAACACATGCCAATACGGCCTTTTTAGTTTACTAAATTACAATTTTAAATTTCCCGGGAGTTTCGTCTTTGAAACGTTGTGTAATGATGACGTGTACGCAAGACGTCACAGGTTTTTAGGAAGTATGAGCACTGCGCGCACACACAGCTAAAAGTCGTCTGCTTTAACGGCATAATTATACAGTATTTTAGACATCTGTGTTGCTGAATCTTTTGCAATTTGTTCAATTAATATTGGAGAAGTCACAGTAGAAAGATAGAGTTGGGAAGCTTTAGCCTTTCGCCACACAAACACACGGTGATTCCTTGTTTAAACTTCCTGGAGGTGAAACTTTCCTATGGATCAGAGCGCGGTCAAGCCAACATGGATCCTACCGAATGTCAACCAGCAGGTTTCGTTGAGAAAATTGTGGTTTAAAAGGCAGTTCTTATCGGAGAAAAGCTGAGCTTGTGCCGTCCATAGCTGCCGTCGACTCCCGAGTCACTGTTCGTCAAGACACTCGTGGAGACACCCTTCTGACTATCAGGTACTATTTAACTCACTAAAACACTAGCAACAAAATAGAAAGATAAGGGATTTTCCCAGAATTAACCTAGTAAATGTGTCTAAAAACATTTTTCAACTTTTTTTGTTGTTTTTTTTTTAGTCCGTCGCTTTTAATATCCTTTAAACATGAATCTTTCATCCTCGCTCAAATTAATGGGGAAATTGTTGTTTTCTCGGTTTGAATAGCACTTTTTGTTGGAGCCTCCCATTAAAAACAATGTGAATATGTGAGGAGCCATCACACGGGTGATGTCATCGTCTGCGACTTCCGGTAGAGGCAGGGCATTTCTCTTAGCACCGAAAGTTGCGAACTTTATCATGGATGTTCTCTACTAAATCCTTTCAGCAAAAATATGGCAATATTGCGAAATGATCAAGTATGACACAGAATGGACCTGCTATCCCCGTTCAAATAAGAAAATCTCATTTCAGTAGGCCTTTAAATGTAAAAATTGGATATTGGGTTTCACTATGTAAAGCGCTTTGAGTCACTAGAGAAAAAGCGCTATATAAATATAATTCACTTCACTTCAATAAGCGGTTGAAAACGGATGGATGGATGATTGTGAGGTTTTGTATTATTGTTCCTAAAAATAAATATACCAGCCCCAGACACACTTTTTTTCTCTAAATGTCGCTCCCAAGTCAAGATAATTGCCCAGGCCTGCAGTAGTACAAGTCTCACTTCAAAAAGCTACTTTCCCATCAACATATTGCAACAAGGGGGACTCGACAGAAGGTGAAGCCGCACAAAAGCACATTCACAGCTCTATAGCAGATTGCTGATCAATAATTAATGAACAGCATCAATGCAAACCACTAAGGAAGTTCCATAAATACCTCATAAAGCTTTTATAGTGAGGTCTACAGTACGTGTGAAAGTACACAAGTGTCGTTATTAGCCTAGCACCCGGATGGCGTCATTGTTGCGTACACCCCCGTTAATAATTGACAAAAGAATGTCATAAAAAAGGCTACTTTCAGTTGCAGCAGCTCAGTCCGCCACTCAACGTGTTTGACACTTCTAACAAAAACAGAGTTTAATGAAAATAAACAGCATAACCGTCGAAATACAATACTAAAAAAAAAAAAAACTCACCTGCTGTGTCGAGGATAATCAACAACAAAAGTCCGAGCGGCGCGCGGACGTCGGGACTCATGTTCATCCTCGTCACTGCCAACACCTAACAATTAAAACAAACAAAATAAAAAACGAATCAAAAGTGGAGTTAATCCCAGTTTCGGTCGATCAGAGTTGCATTTTTCTTCCGCCAGCGTTGACAGCCACTTCCGGCTTACCTGTGCGGCCGCGGCGGCGTCACGTGGAGGGCGTGGTCCACGCGCGGCGGTGACCTGTTCAAACCTGCCAGACGACTATGGTAGTAGTAATAGTGCTGTAGTACCGCCCTAGTAAACACGCTGCGTGGACCCTCCACCACGAGTGTCACTTCCACGGAAAGTGTTTGCACAAGTCATGTGTCGTCCACTTAGCACGGCTCTCGGAAGACAACTACTGTAACCGTCTTTTTCTATGATTTTTTTTTTTTTTTTTTGTTCTTCCACAGCCGCCTCTGATTGGTCAGATTTTAAAGTGCCGTTGCTAGGTTACAACCACGTGACCGACAAGAACGTCCGGTTTGGGATGGGGCTACGGTTTCCCTATTAAAATATTATAATTATGAAATATTATTATAATTATTCAAACGCATCGATATCATTGTTTTGATATTTTATTGTTACTATATTTAAAGTATTGTAGTTTTATACCGATAGTGTCAGTCGTACATGCAATAATAGTTTTTGACGCTTGCAAGTGAGCAAATGTTGTAGAAGTCGGCACCTGCCTCTACACGCCACATGGCTGACATTCCTGAATAGAAACATACCTGAGGGCATTATAGAAACACATGCATATGTTACATGTGTCTTCCTATCTAGTCTTTTTATTTAAATGTTTTATTTTAAATGCTTTTCATTTAATTACTTTGTATATTTTATTTGCAGCACTCTGGAAACAGTCCTGTTGTTAAAGGCCTACTGAAACCCACTACTACCGACCACGCAGTCTGATAGTTTATATATCAATGATGAAATATTAACATTGCAACACATGCCAATAAGGCCTTTTTAGTTTACTAAATTGCAATTTAAAATTTCCCGCAAAGTGTCCTGTTGAAAACGTCGCGTATGATGACGCGTGCGTTTGACGTCACCGGTTTTAGCGGACATTTTTTTCCAGCCCGATCCAAGCTATAAGTAGTCTGCTTTAATCGCATAATTACATAGTATTCTGAACATCTGTGTTGCTGAATCTTTTGCAATTTGATCAATTACTAATGGAGAAGTCAAAGTAGACAGATGAAGGTGGGAAGCGGTGTATTGCAACTGCCTTACACAGCCAGTGTTTCCTTGTTTAAAATTCCCGAAGTTGAAGCTTTACTATGGAACACAGCGGTCAAGCAAACATGGTTCCCGACCACATGTCAACCGGCAGGTTTCGGTGAGAAAATTGTGGTAATAAGTCGGCTCTTACCGTAGTTATGAGCGGAGCTTGCGTCCTCCTGCAGCTGCGGACTATTACCTCCTCCCACTGGAGACACTGGCGGTCACCATACCTGCGGCCACACCCCTCAGACTTTCAGGTACTATATAATCTCACTACAACACTAGTAACACAATAAGCAGATAAGGGATTTTCCAGAATTATCCCAGTAAATGTGTCTAATAACATCTGAATTGCTCCTACTGCACTCGCCTTTTTTTAAACTATTTTTTCTTTTTTCTTTTTTTCTAGTCCTTCACTCTCACTATCCTCATTCACAAACAATGTGAGGATGTGAGGAGCTCTACAACCAGTGACGTCACGCGCACATCGTCTGCTACTTCCAGTAAAGGCAAGGCTTTTTTATCAGCAACCAAAAGTTGCGAACTTTATCGTCGATGTTCTCAACTAAATCCTTTCAGCAAAATTATGGCAATATCGCGAAATGATCAAGTATGACACATTGAATGGACCTGCTTTAAATTAGAAAATCCTTTCAGTAGGCCTTTAATAGTGCTATATAGATAACAGGGTTCGAATTGAATTCAATTACTGTAATTTCCTGAGCTCAAACAAAACTCAAGAGTGGTTTCAAGGACCTTGAACTAGGCTTGTTCAACTGGCGGCCGGGGAGTTCTGTTCAAAGCTCGGGGGCCACTTTTTTGCAGCAGATTCCTAAAAACAGCAGATAGGCATGTATCATATAAAAAAGGTTTGTGCTGCTCCATATCTCTCCTGTTCTATGGAAGATTTTGGACTTGAGCTTTTAAAAAACAGCAACAGTTGTTTTTTTTGTTTAGTTTTTTTGCTGTGGGTCGATAAAAGTAGTCGAGGGCTCCTGTCTTACAGGAGATCTTTGATTTGCGTTTTTGCACGAGGTCCTTCCAAACAGTAGAGTGCTGCTGCCATATAGAGGATTTTGACAAAAAAAAATTCTGGAAAACAGCAGAGCAGCATGTCATATAAAGGATCTTTAAATAGCGTTTTTGCAGTAGGTCCTTAAAAACAGTGGAACCCTCCTCTTAAAGGCTCTTTTTTTGCAGTCTGTTCCTGTAAACGGCAGAGCACCCTGTCAAATAAATGATCTTTTTTTAATTCAAGATTTATTTGAGATTTAACATTTTTACAACACATATACAGCAGTACACATTGGAATGTTGGTAATGCAAATGCCCACAAAACACACAAAAATACGGGGAAGGAGACAACAACAAGACACATTTTAATAAGACTAACTTTAACAATTAGTGGAAAAAGAAGTATGTACACACACCCACATACACACACACCCACATACACAAATACAGTTAAGTGTTATGAAAAAAATAAAACTAAGGATACGCATATATGTATGCAAACATACACATGCATACATACATGTAACCCACCCCCCCAAAAAGAAAACCGAAAATAAAAAACCCAAAAAACAAAACAAAAACAACAAAAAACGATATAGAATCTTTGATAAGCATTTTTGCAGTAAGGTCCTGAAAATCAGTACATAAAGGCTTTTGCATTTTTGTAGATGGTTCTTAAAAACAGCAGAGCAGCACTGTCACATAAAATTTGTTTGACTAGCGTTTTCTACTAGGTCCTTAAAAACAGCAACAGAGAGATACACCGAGCTCTACAGGATATTTTCGAATGTGAAGTATCCCTTGAAAGTAAGACTCTGTTTTTCGGACCTGTACCTCAGGATTGGCTGAAAAAAGATACATACTTAATGAATATCCTACTAGTGGCTTGTAAAAAGACTATTACCAGGAAATGGTTATCACAGGGGAGCCCAACTTCAAAGCTATGGATGGAAATCACAATGGACATTTATAAAATGTAGAAGATAACGGCAATTATTGATGATAAACCAGAGAAATTCACTTAAAACTGGGTCAATTATGTCAAGCAATATAGGGCTGATTGAATTTTTTCTAATTAATGATTATACTGTCTTAAAAAGATCACTCCCTATATGTTCACTTTTTTATTTACTATTTGTTCACATTCTTTTTTTCTCTTTTTGTCTATCTGTGTTGGCCCTGCGATGAGGTGAAGACTTGTCCAGGGTGTACGCCGCCTTCCGCCCGAATGCAGCTAAGATATGCTCCAGCGACCCCGAACAGGACAAGTGGTAGTGAATGGATGGATGTTTATTTATTTTATATTTTTTGTTTTGTTTTTTCTGTTTTTTTGTGGATGAGGGATGGCATCCTTTGGATATAAACAAAAAAAATATTAATTTGCCATTTAGGGCAGACAATAGATGTGTGATATATGCAAATATGATGTAATGGATAGAAATGTCTGATGCTGAACCTTCTGCATATATGTAAATCAAATATCCTTTACATTGTATGACAGGAGCGCTCTGCTGTTCTTTTTAGAATCTTCTGCGAAAAAGCTACAGTCAAACATCTCCTATATGACAGGCAACGGCACACTTTTAACAGACCTTGTGTAGAAAATGATAATCAAAGATCCCTAGTATGTTAGGAGCATTTGGCTGTTTTTAATTACATAAGGCAAAAAAAACGGCGATCTAAGATCGTCTGCATAACAAAGTTTTTGTGGTTTTTAAGGACTTTCTGTAAAAACCCCAGTCCAAGATCTTCTATAAAACAGGTTGAAGAACCAAAGATCCTCTACATAACAAAGTGTTTGTGGTTTTTAAGGACTTTCTGTAAAAACCCCAGTCCAAGATCTTCTATAAAACAGGTTGAAGAACCAAAGATCCTCTACATGACAGGAGTGCTCTTCTGTTTTGAAGAACGTTCTGCAAAAACGCAAGTCAAAGAGCCTTTATGTAAAAACGCTAGTCAAAAATCCTATATTTTACCGGAGTACTATGACTTTTTTTTAGGCTCTTATTCTAAAAAGCTAGTGAGAGATCCTCTCCATCGGGGATTCTCAAACTGTGGTACACGGGCTTCATATAGTGGTACACCAAAGATTTTATTAATTATTTAAGTACAGTCTTGTATTTTCCCATCATCAAATATAATGTTACTGTTCAAACTGTGTGTAATGTTACAGTTGGCCAAAATATTAAATATACTTGCTAAATAAAACCTCTGCCTTGTTTTTAATAGATACTTAGACCTACTATGCTACTGTATTTCAATGTTGGTCATTATGTGTTTTACTTAGTGAAACATGTTTGAGAACCGCTGCTCTGTATGACAGGAGCGTTCTGCTGTTTTTAAACAACCCACTGCAAAAAAAACAACCTAGTAAAAGATCCTCTATACTTACAGTATAACTCTATTAACCCTTTCATTGACATTGTATTCAAAATAAGAATAATCGTGAAGAGAGAAGTCAGGACCCACAACAAATAAAGTTGAGCAAGTCGAACAAGAATCTAAATGTTTAATACCGCTTTGGGAGTATACGGTTATAAATAATCTGGTAAATAAAGATCATACATGATCTAAAATTCCCAAAGGCACACACACACACACACACACACACACACACACACACACACACACACACACACACACACACACACACACACACACACACACACACACGCACACACACACACACACACACACACACAATATTAGTATGAAGAACCAGTCTGACAGCATGCAGAGTGGGCGTGGTGTGCCTACAAACAAGGGAGCTCAGTGAAGAACTAGCAGCTGTCACAAATCCTTGCTGTCCCATGATAGAGGAAAAAGCAGAGGCATGTGCTCATGGGGGAAGCTACTTTGCATGTTTTCATACCATGGATTACAGTTTCATTGCTCGCTGCCAAATGTTTCTTCACTGAGCCCTCAGATCATTACTGATATTGATCATGTCGATATAACAGACAGTGTCAGTAACTCAATACTATCGGCATAATAAGATTAATATTTTTAAGTTGTCTTATCTGTGAGTTGTGTTGTGTTCACTTTGTTACCTTGTTGGGAAATTGTGTTAGAGGTAAATGAAAATGGAATACAATGATTTGTAAATCCTTTTCAACCCATATTGAATTGAATGCACTACAAAGACAAGATATTTGATGTTCAAACTCATAAACTTTATTTTTTTTGCAAATAATAATCAACTTAGAATTTCATGGCTGCAACACGTGGCAATGTAGTTGGGAAAGGGCATGTTCACCACTGCGTTACATCACCTTTTCTTTTAACAACACTCAATAAACGTTTGGGATATGAGGAAACTAATTATTGAAGCTTTGAAAGTGTAATTCTTTCCCATTCTTGTTTTATGTAGCGCCTTAGTCGTTCAACAGTCCGGGGTCTCCGCTGTGGTATTTTACGCTTCATAATACCCCACACATTTTCGGTGGGAGACAGGTCTGGACTGCAGGCGGGCCAGGAAAGAACCCGCACTCTTTTTTTACGAAGCCTTGCTCTTGTAACACGTGCTGAATGTGGCATGGCATTGTCTTGTGGAAATAAGCAGGGGCGTCCATGAAAAAGACGGTGCTTAGATGGCAGCATATGTTGTTTCAAAACCTATATGTACCTTTCAGCATTAATGGTGCCTTCACAGATTTGTGAGTTACCCATGCCTCGGGCACTAATGCACCCCCATACCATCACAGATGCTGGCTTTTGAACTTTGCGCCAATAACTGTCTGGATGGTTCGCGTCCCCTTTGCTCCGGATGACACGATGTCGAATATTTCCAAAAACAATTTGAAATGTGGACTAGTCAGACCACAGATCACTTTTCCACTTTGGATCAGTCCATCTTAGATGATCTCAGGCCCAGAGAAGCCGGCGGCGTTTCTGGATGTTGTTGATAAATGGCTTTCGCTTTGCATAGTAGAGCTTTTACTTGCACTTACAGATGTAGCGACAAAGGTTTCCGGCCATGCCGCTTACGTTGTGGGAGGGACGGGGGTTCACTGTGACATTTTTCTACGCCAGCTGACAGCAGGGAAGCTTGTAACTAAAATGTTTGCCTGCAATTTAAAGCCCAGAGCACTTTAAGTGGGGCACTCTCAAGTAGAGGTAACACTGTATTTGGATCGATCCGCCCACCTGCAATTGATACATTGAAAGCACAAGGAGCATAAAAATACAGTACAGTGCTCATACTGTGTGTAAAGTTACACCACCACATAGACTGTTGCCACTCACTCAGCCCAATACCTTACAGGAGACGAGGGAGGGTCTGAGGGCTCGGCTCCCCACCAACAGCACCATAATCAGACGACAAGTCTCCTTACCAGCTGTCTGTACAAAATTCAATTCAGCCACAGTCTCACCGAAGGAAACAACAACCTTGCAAAAGCAGGAAATGGAGACTGGTTGCAGTTCCAAGCTTTACTTTGGTAAGAAATACTCGAAATAGTCATATTTTAAATAATGCGTTAAAATGTGTGTTTGTGTGTGCTGCTTGCAGGTCAGTGTGTCAAGTGCAATGAAGCGGTGAATGGTGCATTCAAAGCCTGCCAGGCCATGGGACAACTATTCCATGAATCTTGTTTCACCTGCAGTGTTTGTAGTGAGTTATAAATGACACACACGCTTCATTAAATTCACTAAAATTGTTGCATGTGTCTGTAATAAATGTGTCAAAGCAACTTTTTTCTTGAAACAACATCAAATCATTTGAATGACTTGTAATTAAAAATGTACAAAAAAAGGCAGTGAAGTTGGCACGTTGTGTAAATCGTAAATAAAAACAAAATACAATGATTTGCAAGTCCTTTTCAACCTATATTCAATTGAATAGACTGCAAAGACAAGATATTTAATGTTCGAACTGGTAAACCTTGGTATTGTTTGCAAATATTAGCTCATTTGGAATTTGATGCCTGCAACATGTTTCAAAAAAAGACGGCATAAGTGGCAAAAAAGCCTGAGAAAGTTGAGGAATACTCATTCAGCACTTATTTGGAACATCCCACAAATAAACAGGGTAAATGGGAACAAGTGAGTGCCATGATTGAGAAAAAAGCAGCTTCCATGAAATGCTCAGTCATTCACAAACAAGAATGGGGCGAGGGTCACCACTTTATGAACAAATGCGTGAGCAAATTGTCTGAACAGTTTAAGAACAACATTTCTCAACCAGCTATTGCAAGGAATTTAGGGATTTCACCATCTATGGTCCGTAATCATATCAAAAGGTTCAAAGAATCTGAAGAAATCATTGCACGTAAGCAAACCAACATTTAATATCTGTGACCTTCGATCCCTCAGGCTACTGCATCCAAAAGCGACATCAGTGTGTAAAGGATATCACCACATGGGCTCAGGAACACTTCAGAAAACCACTGTCAGTAGCTACAGTTGGTTGGTTCATTTGTGAGTGCAATTTAAAACTCTAATATGCATTACAAAAGCCGTTTATCAACAACGCCCAGAAACGCCGCCGGCTACGCTGGGCCCGAGCTCATCCAAGATGGACTGATGTGAAGAGGAAAAGCGTTCCGTGGTTTGACGAGTCCACATTTCAAATTAATTTTGGAAACTGGACGTTGTGTCCTCCGGACCAAAGCATTCAATTTAGAATTGATTCTAAATTCAAACCGATTCTCGCGACACATTGTTTGGTATAAAGATTATGATAAAACAGGTGCTGACAGGGCCCGAAAATTGTTGACATTGGAATGAATAAGAATTGTAATTCGAATTTGTGAATCGATTTTTTTCAGTACCCCTAATAAAGAGTAGTACCTTGGTTTTCGTATGGTCCGATTTTCGTGGGATTCGATGTTTGTCAAAAAAAAAATTGCAAAAGTATTCGTATACCATCTCGGTTATAAAAAAAAATGCACGTAACAAACATGTCCGTTTGCTCGCGTATTAGTATGCACAATCAAGTGCCCAAACAGAAAATACCATTCATAAGTAATTAAGTCTTTTATTTTTATATGTTTGACATCTGGGTCAAAGAAAGTTGTGAGTGCCAGCACTTTGATAAAGAAATTGAAAAAAACTATTGAAGAAAAAACTTAAAAGTACGAAGGTGGCATTTGTGTTGTTCCCCCCTCCCCTGCTCCCTTCCTTATCTTCACCAACAAGCGTTGTCGATAACGGTAAAACAAATTTCATTCGTCATTTATATTTGTTTCACATGGTTTTCTGCATGTTTTGTAAAATGAGTTTTGTGTTAACATTTTTAGGTGTCTGGAACACATTGATTGGATTTACATTATTTTTCATGTGAAAAATTGCTCCGGTTTTACAGCACTAACAAAAAACGAGGTTGTAGTAAAAAAAATAAAAATAATAATATTACAATCAAATACAAATAAAACAAATAATTAAAAAAAATGTATTAAAAACAGCAAAATACATTTAAAAATAAATAAATAAAAATAGCACTCTGTATTATGTAGTATTATATAATGTAGTATAATTTGTAATGATTTCTTTAAATGGATTACACAAGATAAAAAAGCAATAATTGGGTACACACGTTTGCATTTATTTCGTGTTTTCCTTCATCTACACCAGGGTGTCAAACTCATTTTAGATCGTGGACCACATGGAGAAAAATCTACTCGTAAGTGGGCCGGAGTGGTAAAATCACGGCACGATAACCTAAAAATAAAGACAACTACAGATTGTTTTCTTTGTTAAAAATAGAACAGACACAATCTGAAAATGTACAAATTATGTTTTTTTACACTTACATGTTGCAGTTAATAGTATTCTGTCTTTATTCGTCGTTATTTATACTTTCTGAAAAAATCACATGATATTGTTCATTAGTCAACTCATTGGTGTTAATTTTCAATCCATCAAGATAAAAAAAATATAATATCAAAATCAAATTACAGGATGTTATTTATGTAGTTTGCTCATTTTGCTCTACTGGTGCACTAACATATTGTGGTTTATTTTGTAGCATAATCCAGTGGTCCCCAACCACCGGGCCGCGGCCCGGTACCGGGCCGTGGCCTGATTGGTACCGGGCCGTGGCCCGATTGGTACCGGGCCGCAGAAGAATTTTTTATACATTTTTATTTTAAAAAAAATAAATATATATATATATATATATATATATATTTTTTTTTTTTAATTAAATCAACATAATAAACACAATATACACTTACAATTAGTGCACCAACCACAAAAACCTCCCTTTTTCATGACAAAAACTTCCTTTTTTCATGACAAAGGAAAAAAGAAAAAAAGAAAAAAGGATTCCGCCCCGGGCCGCGGGACAAATTATTAAGCGTTGACCGGTCCGCGGATACAAAAAGGTTGGGGACCACTGGCATAATCTACCAAGATACAAATAATTGCTATGTGACATCTAGTGGACACATTTAGAACTGTTTATTTCATTCAAAAATTGTGGCTCTTTTTTATACTTAGCAAACTCATCCGGCGGGCTGGATAAAACCTGTTCGGGGGCCTGATCCGGCCCGCGGGCCGTACATTTGACACCCCTGATTTACACCCTAGGTGTCAAAGTCAAGGCCCACGGGCCAGAATGATCTCTGTTCCCCCGGGATGATATTTGATTAGTATTAGAACCGGCCCGCAGGCCACAGCCGCCTGCTGCTGTTTTGCACGCACCAATACTCCATCAGTGCTGGCGCTAGCAATTTTCAAAATGGGGTCCCACTTTTTTGTAACCGTTTTGAAAACAAATTATATATGTATGCATTTTACTGTTATATCTCACATTCTATATTGTGTTTCGGAAAAAGGTTGTCATAAACGTTACTTAATTCATTAAAAAGAATATTACAAAAGAAAACACATTTTTATGCATATGTAAATGTATTCAGTTATAAACATTCGTTCACTTTATTCTTTCCTTCATGGATCTAAACTTTACTGCTGCTGGTATTTTTTTCTATATTTTTATTGTAATATTTTCAGAATGTCTTTGTTTTATTTTTGGCCAAAGTAAAACAAAAAAAACAATCCGAAGTTGTCTTTATTTTTTAATTTTTAATGCCATGATTTTAAGAGTTCCTCCATGTGGCCCCTGAGTTTGACACCCCTTAGCTACACGGTCAGAATTATACATGCAAACGTCTCTTTTTGCAAAACATTCGCAGTATGATGTCATTTACTGTAGTTCTACACCCAGACAACCTACTGCTGCAATAATAAACTGTAGTAATGCTTTGTACTGTAAATGGGGGCTTCACCTCATTTTAAGGCCAATGTGTGTATATACTGTAAAAGCACGCCTCCCCCCCCCCCCCTTTTTTTTAAACTGTCATCATCAAATCAAATCAGGCTTTATCTAAGAAGTGCTTTTCATACATAAAAGTAATGCAACGCAAAGTGCTTTACAAAGTTAAAAAAATACCCCAGTGACCCATATCCCCCATTATCACATACGTACGCACAGACACAGATACCAAACACAAACGCGCACACACACACACACACACACAGACACACACACACACACACACACACACAACATACACACATTTGCAACTATATGGACAAATGATTGCATTGCTAAGTACAGAGGAGACATTTGAGTAAACACCATCACAGGAGCCATTTGCACCAGGAGGTCATCAGACCAGGACGCTAACACAAAAGCGGCCCCACAAGCACGCTCAATAACCCTGAGGCAGATAGCTCATCTGGCAGAGGGGTTAGTGCGTCTGCCTCACAATACGAAGTTCCTGCAGTCCTGGGTTCAAATCCAGGCTCGGGATCTTTCTGTGTGGAGTTTGCATGTTCTCATGTTCTCCCCGTGAATGCGTGGGTTCCCTCCGGGTACTCCGGCTTCCTCCCACTTCCAAAGACATGCACCTGGGGATAGGTTGATTGGCAACACTAAATTGGCCCTAGTGTGTGAATGTGAGTGTGAATGTTGTCTGTCTATCTGTGTTGGCCCTGCGATGAGGTGGCGACTTGTCCAGGGTGTACCCCGCCTGCCGCCCGATTGTAGCTGAGATAGGCACCAGCGCCCCCCGTGACCCCAAAAGGGAATAAGCGGTAGAAAATGGATGGATGGACAGATAGCTCATCTGAGGAATGTTGGAAAATAAAAATGATAAAACTAGTAAAATAGTAAGAACCATGAGTACAGATAAAGAATAAAAATACATGTAAGACATATGAAGATTAATATTTTTTATATATATATATATATATATATATATATATATATATATATATATATATATATATATATATATATATATATATATACAATTTATATTTTTTCTGCCTGTTGGTCCGGGACCCTTTGGGACTGTGTGACAAGGGGTGGCACTTTTGTGACCTCTGCGGTGCTTTTTTGTGGACTTCTGGACCTGCCTCCCAGGAGCCTTTTGGCCAATGAGACCAGCTGCTGGGTCTCTGCCACATCAGAGTCAGTTTGGAGAGACTGGAGGAGATGCAGACGAAGAGGCAGGGCTGCGGAGCTGTCACTGAGCGTCGGAAAGGACAAGCTTCACAGTGTCTTGGCTGAATGAGCAGGTATTAGACACCTCAATCTTCTTGGACATATCCTCACTCATCCATGCGGACTGGACACTGGCCGAGAGTTGGTTTGCGGCCGAGAGTGGAATCGGCTCTCTTGGTTGCTTTGTTGGGTCTGCTCCTGTCTCTGTCCATGGTCTTTCCACCCCAGCAGACGACGGCGTGGAACACCGCAGAGGCCACCACAGTATATGTTTATTTTACTGTTTATTCATAGCTGTATGTAGAAGTGTCTGGTTGCATCACCTCCGCTACTTTAATGTCTTTAATGTCCTTTGTTTTCTTTGGTTTTTGATGTTTCCCTCTGACATACATGTAAGAGGGATGTGTACTATGGCTATGAGTTGTTGTTTTTTTCCCTTGGCCTCAGTCTGGACCCCCTCTCCAGGGTGGCATCCTGACCAGATGCCCGAACCACCTCATCTGGCTCCTCTCGATGTGAAGGAGCAGCGGCTTTACTTTGAGTCCCTCCCGGATGGCAGAGCTTCTCACCCTATCTCTAAGGGAGAGCCCCGCCACACGGCGGAGGAAACTCATTTCGGCCGCTTGTACCCGTGATCTTATCCTTTCGGTCATGACCCAAAGCTCATGACCATAGGTGAGGATGGGAACGTAGATCGACCGGTAAATTGAGAGCTTTGCCTTCCGGCTCAGCTCTTTCTTCACCACAACGGATCGGTACAACGTCCGCATTACTGAAGACGCCGCACCGATCCGCCTGTCGATCTCACGATCCACTCTTCCCTCACTCGTGAACAAGACTCCTAGGTATTTGAACTCCTCCACTTGGGGCAGGGTCTCCTCCCCAACCCGGAGATGGCATTCCACCCTTTTCCGGGCGAGAACCATGGACTCGGACTTAGAGGTGCTGATTCTCATTCCAGTCGCATCACACTCGGCTGCGAACCGATCCAGCGAGAGCTGAAGATCCCGGTCAGATGAAGCCATCAGGACCACATCATCTGCAAAAAGCAGAGACCTAATCCTGCGGTCACCAAACCGGAACCCCCCAACGCCTTGACTGCGCCTAGAAATTCTGTCCATAAAAGTTATGAACAGAATCGGTGACAAAGGACAGCCTTGGCGGAGTCCAACCCTCACTGGAAATGTGTTCGATTTACTGCCGGCAATGCGGACCAAGCTCTGGCACTGATCGTACAGGGAACGGACCGCCACAATAAGACAGTCCGATACCCCATACTCTCTGAGCACTCCCCACAGGACTTCCCGAGGGACACGGTCGAATGCCTTCTCCAAGTCCGGATTATTAGACCGATTATTTTATTTTATTTTAATATTTTATTTTTTTTCTCCCATTCCCCCCCACTTGTTTACCTGTATCTCACCTTTTAGTAAGGGGCGCCTGAAGTTGGCAGACCCGTCAACGATCCTGTTCTGTCTCCCTGTAATGTTTGTCTGACCTTGAATGGGATTGTGCTGAAAATTTTAATTTCGGTTCGGGGATTAATAAAGTATGTCTGATTCTGATTCTGATATATATATATAATTAAGGGGGTGGGAAAAAAATCGATTCAAATTCGAATCGCGATTCTCATGTTGTGCGATTCAGAATCGATTTCCTTTTTTTTTTTTAAATCCATTTTTTTTTTCTTAATTAATCCAACAAAACAATACACAGCAACACCATAACAATGCAATCCAATTCCAAAACCAAACCTGACCCAGCAACACTGCAATAAACAGAGCAATCGCGAGGAGACACAAACACGTGAAACAAAAATGAATATTATCAACAACAGTATCAATATTAGTTATAATTTCAACATAGCTGTAATTAAAAATCCCTCATTGACATAATCATTTGACATTTATAAAATAAAATAAAAAAGAACAATAGTGTCAAAGTGGCTTACACTTGCATCGCATCTCATAATTTTGACAACACACTGTGTCCAATGTTTTTACAAAGATAAAATAAGTCATATTTTTGGTTCGTTTAATAGTCTAAAAAAAATTTACATTATTGCAATCAGTTGATAAAATATTGTCCTTTACAATTATAAAATCTTTTTACAAAAATCTACGACTCTACTTGCATGTCAGCAGATTGGGGTAGATCCTGCTGAAATCCTATGTATTGAAAGAATACAGAATCCTTTTGATTCGGAAAAATATCATTTTGGAATCGAGAATCGCGTTGAATAAAAAAAAAATCGATATATTATCGAATCGTGACCCCAAGAATCGATATTGAATCGAATTGTGGGACACCCAAAGATTCGCAGCCCTAATATATATATATATATATATATATACATACAGTAAATAAATAAATATAACTAAATAAAATATTGCATAATAGGATAAAAAGTAAAATACAAATGACTTCAATAAAATAATGAATATCAGGTGAAAGCCAAATCAAAAATACTGGTCTTAAGCCTGCGCATAAAAACAGGAACGTTCTCCGCAGCCCCTGAAGTCCTCCAACAAGCTGTTCGACAGACGGGGGGCCATAATTGTGGAAAGATGCTGTGTTGTCATGTTATGTCGAATTAAATTAAATTGAAACCTTTCAATTAGTTGTAAATGTATTTGTTTCAGGTAAAAAGCTTCATGGCAAGCCGTTTTATACCATGGCAGGAAGTATCTATTGTGAGGGCGATTTCTTGGTAAGCATTTTGATTATATCTTCTAAAAGGGACACTGCTATGAAACTCGAGTATGTTTTAGAGTAGTCAGTGCACAGTATAGATTTATCATCCACTGATATTGTATATACACACACATTATATACATATTTGACGGCACTTTAATGGTATTGTATTACAGTACTCAGGAGTCCATCCACCGCCCCCTGAAGTGTGCAACAGCTGTGGTCGCTCAATCACGGACATGGTGAGTCATCACATGTATATTTGTGTGCGCTGTACGTGTGTGTAAGAGCCGTGTGCGCCTCACTAGGTCCTGCAGGCTCACGGGAAGTCGTACCACTCGGCCTGTTTCCGCTGCGCAGTCTGCAGACAGAGCCTGGTGGACCTGCCCTTCGCCGTTGGTAGCGACAACGAGGTTTACTGTATCGTCGACTACCACAAGTGAGTTTCTGTCCACTTACTGCGTAAACAATTGGCCAAACCCGTTCGTTGGCACAAAAGGTTCAGCCCAATAAGCTACAAGACAGGCTTGACGTGAAAGTTGGTGGTTTCAGGGCGCAGGCTCCCTGCTGTGCATCCTGTAATAAGCCCATACTGCCAACTGAGGTAAGGCCTTCATTGTAACAGCTATGTCATTTCATTCCATTATCAACATTAACGTTTTATCGTTGTTTTTCAGGGTAGCACAGAGTCAGTTCGTGTGGTGTCATTTAACAAAAACTACCACGTAGACTGCTACGGATGTGAGGTTGATTTTGTTTGAAGGTTTTAACATTTAATTGTATACAAATAAATAATATTGTGCCTCATCTCACGGTTTTCTTGCCATAAATTATCTCCACTGTATCAATTTGTTTTGCTCTTTTTATTTTTTTTAATGCTTTGTTTACAACCGTCACATGATTACTATTCTGCCCTTAATATATGTGTTGAGGTTATACAGCATGGCAGGCATCTAACAAACAATCCAAGACGTTCTAACAAAGTTCCGAAGAATATTAATCCATTTAGGCTCTTTATTGTTGTTGATCTTTCTTTGTCTTTTTCCTATCTTTACTTTGGTCTTGCACTGGACTTTTATTTGTAAAACTGAAATACACACAATGACAAACGTATAAGCTATGTGATTCAATACTGCGGCATGGTCATGCTGGACATTCAGAAGGCCTTTGACACCGTTAACCACGCTATACTGTTGGATAAGCTCAGAGCAATCGGATTCGATAAAACCTTATCGAGCTGGATGCAATCTTACTTGGAGGGGAGGAAACAGGTGGTAGAGGTGAATGGCACTGTGTCCCCTCCCCTCTCAGTAAGCTGTGGAGTCCCCCAAGGCAGTATACTAGGACCTTTACTGTTCTTAATATACGTAAATGACATGCCATCAGCATGCCACTGTGAATTGTTCCTGTTTGCGGATGACTCGGCCCTGCTGGTATCCGGCATGGACAAGTCACATGTGGAACAAATCCTCAGTGCTCAACTCCTTAATATTTGCACCTGGCTCATGGACAACAAGCTATCCATACACTTTGGTAAAACGGAATCCATCCTATTTGGGTCCCATATCAACCTTAAGCAAGTCAGTGAGTTCACTATCAAAGTGGGTGACATTGTTATCACCAGGAAAGATGAGATCACCTACCTAGGTTCCATTCCAGGGGCGTCGCCAGACAGATTTTACTGGGGCACGTGCCCCAGTGTTGATCAGCAGTTCCCCGGTAAAAATTTCACCAATAAAAAAAAACGCTTCAGAGTTTTAAGTTTACATAACATAGACAACAGCACACATACTACTTAGTATGGTAATTGATTGCTACTGTATTCACTCCACGTAACAATGAGCACATGGCTAATTAATATGGTAATTTATTCACGTGTGGATCCATACTTAGGTTGAGAGAGAGAGAGAGAGAGAGAGAGAGAGAGAGAGAGAGAGAGAGAGAGAGAGAGAGACAGAGGCTGCGAATCACTGCTGAGGTAGGTAACGTTAGCCAACAACAATTTGTTAATTATATTATTTTGATTTGGATTTGACTCAAACTGTAACTCCTAGATGGATATCAGAAAGTTATTCGCCCGCAGCAGGGAAGCAGCAGGAATGAGAGATGTAAGTGAAGTCCTAGCTAGCTAGGCAACATCATTGTCTTAAGTTGATGCTAAGTTAGCTAACGTTATTCCTTGTATCAAGACAAACATATTCATTTGCTGTACAAGCTGTTGGGGGAATTTCCAATGAACATGAAACATAATGTTGGTTATTGTCTGCTGGTTCTGCTCAGGACCTCTGCATCAATGATGATTTGGAGTCAGCATGTGTGAGTTGAGTGCTTCTCAAATGGTTTATCTTCAGGAAGAAAAACATTTTTCCATATCATCAAGTCGTGAGCCAAATTTTTAAATCATTCAAGTTTATTTCACAGAAAAATAGATCAGTAGACTTGCCTTGTTAATAGGTGTGACTTTGACTAAAATAATCTTGTTTTGTCAGCAGAAAAATGGCTACAGCTAAAGCATCTGGTTTTGTTTCCAGAAAAAATAGTACAATTTCTGTATTTGTTTTCAGAAAGATGGCTGAAAATATCGGGTTTTGTTGCCCCATTTAGATTAAAAATATATATATTTCCATGTCTGTCCTGAGTCCTCCTCCAACTTGTTAGTCGGTTTGCCTTTTGCTAAAATACTCACTAATAGTCACTAGAAAAATGGCAAAAAATATCTGGTTTTGTTGCCACAATTTGATTTTTTTCTCCCTAAACTTTTTTTTTTTCATGCACACATCTGACTGCGACTCACAGAAAATGACACACAATCCACTTTTATGTCACGACCCAGCAGTTGGGAACCACTGGTCAACTGTATAACAGTTACTGTAATATTTCCATGTCTGTCCAGAGTGATTGACCACTTTGCAAAAATGAAAACGAGACGTTACAGTTTACTTCTCAGAAAATGATTCCCTGAACAAACACACAACAGTTGTTCATTTATTTTACTACTGTGGCTTTATTGTTTTGTGTATATTTTATTGTTTTGTGTATCTGAAATAGGATTAGCCACATTGCCATAAATGGAAATTAAATAATATAAAAGAACCCGGAGATGTAGGGGTGCTTTATTTCTTGTTTTACTTTTGTAGATGTTAAATTTGCAGATGATTACTGCAATATATATTTCAAAAAGATTCATCGCTCTTCCTTTTTGCTTTTACCAGTAGCAGTTTAGAAGTCTGGAGTAAAAAAGTGCACAAGTAGGTCAAATGCATTAGTTAATTTCAGGTGGTTAATCAAAGATCCATACAACATAATCTGATATGATTTCATAGTTTAAAGCACTATTTATGTATTTTTTATGATAAATAAGTGCTAAAAATGTTTTTGCTTGCGCGCTTTGCACGCTCACATGAATTATTTGGGCCTCGGGTGTGCCCCAGTACAGTATTAGGTCTAGTGACGCCCCTGTTCCATTCTAGAGGCCAATCTTTCTTGTGATAAAATGGCAACCAAGGTAATCAAAAAGGTCAACCAAAGAGCGAGATTCCTCTACAGAATCTCCTCTCTGGTCAACAAAAGCACCTTGAAGATTCTAGCGGGAACTCTCATTCAACCCTTTTTCGATTACGCTTGCAACTCCTGGTATCCCAGCACCTCCAAAACCCTCAAATCTAGACTCCAAACATCCCAGAACAAGTTAGTCAGGTTACTTTTAGACCTCCACCCCAGATCACACCTCCCTCTAACCCACTTCTCCAAAGTGGGCTTGCTCAGGGTGGAGGACAGAGTAAAACAACTTGCACTGAGTCTAGTCTATAAAATCCGCTGCACCTCCCTGATACTGAAGTACATGTCAAACTACTTCCTTAACGTAAGTGACCGCCATAACCACAACACCAGGGGGAGCTCCACAAACCACGTTAAACCCAGATTCCGAACTAACAAAGGTATTAACTCATTCTCTTTCTATGCCACATCAATGTGGAATGCACTCCCAACAGGTGTAAAAGTAAGTGCATCTCTATCCTCCTTCAAAACCGCTCTAAAACAACACCTGCAGGCAACTTCAACCCTTTACTAATACCCTCCTCCATTCACATCCCATCTCCCCGGATTTTAAATAACCTAATGTAAATAATCAAATGTTTTCCTAATGTATATACTTGTTCTTATGCTATCTAAACTCACTATGTTCTCTGCTGGCTGTACATATCCTACCATGTAAGACCTACACTGTTTCAATGTCTATTTCTCTGTTGATGCAATTGTTGAAGACTGAAGTACAGATATCAACCAAAGCTCCTCATCCCACCCCCCGAATTGTAAATAATGTAAATAACTCAATGTATATACTATGATGATTAACTTGTGTGATGACTGTATTATGCTGATAGTATATATTTATACCATGAATTGATTAACGTGGACCCCGACTTTAACAAGTTGAAAAACTTATTCGGGTGTTACCATTTAGTGGTCAATTGCATGGAATATGTACTGAACTGTGCAATCTAGTAATAAAAGTTTAAATCAATCAATTCAATCAATACAATCACATTAACAGGTTGTGAATTTCTTAGTTGGATTGTTCCTTAGTACCAAATACCAAATAAGTACTTATCATAGCAAGTAGATTATCTGTTTTTGTAACAGACTACTTCCTGGGGTGACATTGACCAATCAGCGCCCCTTATTCCAACATTCTCCAACTTTCTAATCCAATCAGATCCGTCGTTGACGCCCCACCCCATCCCCCAGAAAGATGCTTCTTTCCGCTCATCGCCATCAAATTCAAAGCATTTTACAGTGTTAACATTGGAATGAACATACAACATTTAATTGTTTGCAGGTAGTAATCGATTCAACGTTCCTTTTTTCGCCCGTCTTTAAAAGAAATTCGCGGGATGCAGTCGCGTTGTGAAAAAAATTTGCGCCCAACGTGGGGCTCGAACCCACGACCCTGAGATTAAGAGTCTCATGCTCTACCGACTGAGCTAGCCGGGCGATGACAACAACCGAAAAATACTGCCACTAAATTGATGGTTTAAACACAGATGTGGTGGAATATTATATTTTACTACATACTAAAGGAGTCACTCCGGCTTCCTCCCACTTCCAAAGACATGCACCTGGGGATAGGTTGATTGGCAACACTAAATTGGCCCTAGTGTGTGAATGTGAGTGTGAATGTTGTCTGTCTATCTGTGTTGGCCCTGTGATGAGGTGGCGACTTGTCCAGGGTGTACCCCGCCTTCTGCCCGATTGTAGCTGAGATAGGCTCCAGCCCCCCATTCCGCCACCCCGAAGGGAATAAGCGGTAGAAATGGAAGGATGGATGGATGTCCCTTTTTCTTGAAGACATATTATCTTGTGGGTTTTTTTTTTTTACATTTTCTATTCAGAAACTCAAAAATATATTTTAGTCCTCAAACCCCGTACTGCAAAGTCTCTGCCGTTGATTCGACGATGGGCGTATATTTTTTCCACAACCTTACAACTATACCACTATAAATAAATATGCTAAAAAAAGCCGGGCACTTTGTCATTGGCCAAATGTTAAATATATTGAAGAAAGTTGGACAGACTGAGGTGGATATGATTGGGTTATAAAGTTTGAGAATCTAATAAAATAGGAAAAACATTTACATTAACATATTTTGCGTTTTAGTCAACGCAAATACAAAAATACAGAAGCGGTAGAAAATGGATGGATGGTTTACTATGTGCCAAAAGAGTCTTTCATGTGACGTTGTGGTGATGACTGCAAATGATAAAAAGGGAATAGTTAAGTTAAGGTTCTTTTTAAAGGCATCTCGGCAATCAACCACACTTTCTAGTTATCCACCAATCACAACAGGCCAAGGTGCAATCATACCAAAGACTATAAAAATGGGACCCGTTACCTCCCTGCTTGGCACTCAGCATCAAGGGTATGAATTGGGTGTTAAAGGCCTCCTGAAACCCACTACTACCGACCACGCAGTCTGATAGTTTATATATCAATGATGAAATATTAACATTCCAACACATGCCAATACGGCCTTTTTAGTTTACTAAATTGCAATTTTAAATTTTGCGCGAAGTATCCTGTTGAAAACGTCGGTATGATGACGCGTATGATGACGCGTATGATGATGCGTATGATGACGCGTGCGCGTGACGTCTCGGATTGTAGCGGAAATTTTTTTCCAGCCCGATCCCAGCTATAAGTAGTCTGCTTTAATTGCATAATTAAACAGTATTCTGGACATCTGTGTTGCTGAATCTTTTGCGATTTGTTCAATTAATAATGGAGACTACAAAGAAGAAAGATGTAGGTGGGAAGCGGTGTATTGCAGCTGCCTTTAGCAACACAAACACAGCCGGTGTTTCCTTGTTTACATTCGGCTTTTACCGTAGACATGAGTGGAGAGATTGCGTCGTTCCTCCTACAGCTGTGGACTCTCTTGCCTCCTCCCACCGGCCGCCACCAACCGTCGGATGCTAACTCTGTGGAGGAAAAAAAAAAAATTCTCAGCCCGGCTGCCTTGCCTCGTCGAGAAACATGGCTTCCCTCGGAGACACTGGCGGTCACCACACCCGTGGCCACACCTCTCCGACTTTCAGGTACGACTATATAATCTCACTAAAACACTAGTAACACAATAAGCAGATAAGGGATTTTCCAGAATTGTCCTAGTAAATGTGTCTAATAACATCTGAATCCCTCCCACTGCCCTCGTCTTTTTTTTCTTTCTAGTCTGTCACTGTCACTTTCCTCATCCACGAATATATCAGCCTCGCTCAAATTAATAGGGAAATCGTCACTTTCTCGGTCGGAATCGCTCTTGCTGCTGGTGGCCATGATTATAAACAATGTGAGGATGTGAGGAGCTCCACAACCCCTGATGTCACGCGCACATTGTCTGCTACTTCCGGTACAGGCAAGTCTTGTTTATTAGCGACCAAAAGTTGCAAACTTTATTGTCGATGTTCTTTACGAAATCCTTTCAGCAAAAATATGGCAATACCGCAAAATGATCAAATATGACACATAGAATGGACCTGCTATCCCCGTTTAAATAAGAACATCTCATTTCAGTAGGCCTTTAAATCACCAAAATGATTCCCAGGCACGGCCACCGCTGCTGCTCACTGCTCCTCTCACCTCCCAGGGGGTGATCAAGCTGATTGGTCAAATGCAGAGATGATTTCACCACACCTAGTGTGTGTGTGACTATCAGTAGTTTGATTGATTGATTGAAACTTTTATTAGTAGATTGCACAGTACAGTACATTTTCCGTACAATTGACCACTAAATGGTAACACCCCAATAAGTTTTTCAACTTGCTTAAGTCGGTGTCCACGTTAATCAATTCATGGTAAATGGTACATGAACTTTTTTATTTAATATCAACATGTACAACAGAACAAAATCCTTAAAGTTGAGGCACTTAACTGGGATAGTGATGTAGAGGAAGAGATTTCAGAAACAGAGGATTTTTCAGAGACAAAGGACAATGTTATTGCTGATCCAGATTGTCAATTTTCCTACAATGAGGAGGATTCAGAGGACGAGTCTGCCGTTGTTCCTCCAACAGATGAAAACCAAGAATGCAGCAATCATCATCCACAGAGGGGACATGGGCATCTAAGGACGGTAATATAAAATGCTCAACATCACCACACCCAAGCCGAGGCAGACTATCATCTTCCAATGTGATCAAAATGACTCCCGGTCCTACAAGATTTGCTGTCTCACGAGTTAATGAGATTCAATCAGCCTTTCAGCTCTTCATATCCCCACCAATAGAGAGATTATACTGGAAATGGCCAACTTGGAGGGGAGACGTGTGTTTCAAGAGAAATGGAAGCCACTGGATCAGACTGACTTGCATGTTTACATTGGAGTTCTGTTATTAGCTGGAGTGTACAGTTCAAAGGGAGAAGCCACTGCAAGTCTATGGAATGAAGAGAATGGAAGGCCAATCTTTCGTGCAACGATGTCTCTGGAGACATTCCACATGATATCTTGTGTGATCAGCTTTGACAACCGCGACACCAGAGCTGGTCGACGTGAAAGAGACAAACTAGCTTCGATCAGAGATGTGTAGGATGAATGGGTTGAAAATGTACCTTTGTTGTACAATCCTGTGATAAAGCCTCCTCAGATGACATCCTTCTGGAGCTCATTTTTGGTGAGTTTGTCAAAGAGATGACATGAGAACAGTGAAAAGGACAAGTGTGAGAAAGTTCCCTCTCTTCACACACCTGGCTCTGGGTCTCAGAGACCATCAAAATACAAACAATTGTACATCAAAGTAAAAAGTACATCAAGAAACATGTTTATTTTTTAATCTGAACAGCTATTCACCCACATTAAAGCGCCTGAGTCGAAATGACTTGCAACATCATCTTTGTATACAAACTCTGCACAGACATTCCACTACACATCAAAATGTCCAGATTTACACACCGGTTTATGACCCTAGATGAGGAAAAGTCACAAAATTTCAGCAAGAAAAAGAAAGGATAACCCATAACTTAATACAATTGGAATTAAAAATGTATTGTATGTCACTTTTCTAAATGTTTATATAACCTAAAATAAAGTTGTTATTGGTTTAACCTGTTTTCTTGACTGTTTCGAGTGCATTTACACAGTACGGGTCAAAATGACCCGCAACATAATCAATGTCATTTATTTTCAACATAATACAAGGGTTAAGTGTGTAAGGTTTTGTTTGAAAACGTCATATAAGTAGATATTTGATGTAAGAGTTGGCAGCGGCGCCCTGTGTCAACATTTGTAACTACAGCGATCTTCAGTACCGGAAGAGAGCACTTTGAAGTTGAAGCAAAACGTCAGATTGAAAAATGGCGACAGTCACGGTTCGGGGCTGTGCTCTCTGCACCGCCGCACTGCTTAACTTTGCATTTGTGTTCATATCCGGCGCGGATTTTATTCGCTTTTTATCATTTCGAGTCATTTACCACAACATCACGGGAGAGACGTCACTTTGTCAAGGTAAAGCCACAGCTAACTGCTGCTTGGAAGCCAACATAAACTTTTTTAGAGTGCGACACAGTCATTCAGAGTCGTTTGGGACGCAGTAGACTGTATTTTTATGATATTTATGTCATAAATATTTAAACTATTAACACATTACGTGATAGAACGTCGTATGTGAAAACAACGGTCTACATAGTGAATTCGCAGCCCGGCTAGCTCAGTCGGTAGAGCATGAGACTCTTAATCTCAGGGTCGTGGGTTCGAGCCCCACGTTGGGCGCACCGTTTTAGATTTTCACAATTTACCACATACAGATGGAAAAGTAAGAAAAGCTGAGTGATACTCACCCCTCTTATTTCAATTACATGTTGTATTTACGTTACGTGTTTTAATGCTTTGCTTTATGGCGTCGAACTGGAAAGAAGCGCCTTTTTTTGGGAAGCAGCAGAATGTCGTCATCATCCGAGATTGGTCAAATGCTGAAATATGCTAATAAAACCGGAAGTAGCCGTGCGCTCTATCATTGGCTGAATGTTGAATGTTTTGAAAGTTGGACAGAGACGGATCTGATTGGGTTGGAAAGTTAGGGAATGTTAGTAAAAAGGACGCTGATTGGTCCACATCACCCAAATGTTGAAAATGTTGACAATTTAAAGGCCTACTGAAATGAGATTTTCTCATTTAAACGGGGATAGATGGTCCATTCTATGTGTCATACTTGATTATTTTGCGATATTGCCATATTTTTGCTGAAAGGATTTAGTAGAGAACATCGACGATAAAGTTCGCAACTTTTGGTCGCTAATAAAGAAGCCTTGCCTTTACCGGAAGTAGCAGACTCTGTGCGATGTCACGGGTTGAAGGGCTCCTCACATCCTCACATTGTTTACAATCATAGCCAGCAGCAGCTAGAGCTATTCTATTTTTCAGACTGTTTTGTTACAAACCCCGTTTCCATATGAGTTGGGAAATTGCGTTAGATGTAAATATAAACAGAATACAATGATTTGCAAATCATTTTCAACCCATATTCAGTTGAATATGCTACAAAGACAACAGATTTGATGTTCAAACATAAACTTTTTTTTGTGTGCAAATAATCATTAACTTTAGAATTTGATGCCAGCAACACGTGACAAAGAAGTTGGGAAAGGTGGAAATAAATACTGATAAAGTTGAGGAATGCTCATCAAACACTTATTTGGGACATCCCACAGGTGTGCAGGCTAATTGGGAACAGGTGGGTGCCATTATTGGGTATAAAAACAACTTCCCAAAAAATGCTCAGTCTTTCACAAGAAAGGATGGGGCGAGGTACACCCCTTTGTCCACAACTGCTTGAGCAAATAGTCAAACAGTTTAAGAACAACGTTTCTCAAAGTGCAATTGCAAGATATTTAGGGATTTCAACGTCTACGGTCCATAATATCATCAAAAGGTTCAGAGATTCTGGAGAAATCACTCCACGTAAGCGGCGCGGCCGGAAACCCACATTGAATGACCGTGTCCTTTGATCCCTCAGACGGCACTGTATCAAAAACTGACATCAATCACCACATGGGCTCGGGAACACTACAGAAAACCACTGTCACTAAATACAGTTGGTTGCTACATCTGTAAGTGCAAGTTAAAGCTCTACTATGCAAAGCGAAAGCCATTTATCAACAACATCCAGAAACGCCGCCGGCTTCTCTGGGCCCGAGATCATCTGAGATGGACTGATGCAAAGTGGAAAAGTGTGCTGTGGTCTGATGACTCCACATTTCAAATTGTTTTTGGAAATATTCGACATTGTGTCATCCGCACCAAAGGGGAAGCGAACCATCCAGACTGTTATCGACGCAAAGTTCAAAAGCCAGCATCTGTGATGGTAAGGGGGTGCATTAGTGCCCAAGGCATGGGTAACTAACACATCTGTGAAGGCACCATTAATGCTGAAAGGTACATACAGGTTTTGGAACAACATATGCTGCCATCCAAGCGCCGTCTTTTTCATGGACGCCCCTGCTTATTTCAGCAAGACAATGCCAAGCCACATTCAGCAAGTGTTACAACAGCGTGGCTTTGTAAAAAAACAGTGCGGGTAGTTTCCTGGCCCGCCTGCAGTCCAGACCTGTCTCCCATCGAAAATTTGTGGCGCATTATGAAGCGTAAAGTACGACAGCAGAGACCCCGGACTGTTGAATGACTGAAGCTCTACATAAAACAAGAATGGGAAAGAATTCCACTTTCAAAGCTTCAACAATCAGTTCCCAAACGTTTATTGAGTGTTGTTAAAAGAAAAGGTGATGTAACACAGTGGTGAACATGCCCTTTCCCAACTACTTTGGCACGTGTTGCAACCATGAAATTGTAAGTGAATTATTTAAGTTTGAACATCAAATATTTGTCTTTGTAGTGCATTCAACTGAATATGGGTTGAAAAGTATTTGCAAATCATTGTATTCCGTTTATAATTACATCTAACACAATTTCCCAACTCATATGGACACAGGGTTTGTACTTTATCAGTGTGTGAAGGGGTGAATGTGGAAATAGTGTCAAAGCGCTCTGAGTACCTTGAAGGTAGAAAAGTGCTTTACAAGTATAACCCATTTACCTGGGTTTGGGTTGATTGGCAACACTAAATAGGCCCTAGTGTGTGAATGTTGTCTATCTGTTTTGGCCCTGCGATGAGATGGCGACTTGTCCAGGGTGTATACCACCTTCCGCCCGATTGTAGCTGAGATAGGCTCCAGTGCCCCCCGTGACTCCAAAGGGAATAAAGCGGTAGAAAATGGATGGATGGATGGATGCTCCCAGTGTTATAGATAGCATCAGTGGCCGACCTTTGCGAGAGTAATAATTTGTCGAGTGTTCAGCCACAGTAAATTGTAGCTTTTTATGCATCCTACAACTTGATAATAACATGACATGCAACTACTTGTATAAAATCATTTTCTCTGTTAATTCTCCACCTTAAGACTCCATATCGTGGTCAGAGGCCCTGCAGGACAGCTCTGTTCTTAGGTCTTTGCTTGTGGATCTTGCTCTGCTGGCCCTCTTCACCCTGCAACATAGTCTGCTGGCATGGACTCCAGTCAAACAGGCCTGCCAGTCGGTCCTTGGGTCCCTGAACAGGATGGCATACTGCTTCACCACTGCACTGGCTCTGCAGGTACAGCTAGGATATCTACGAATGCCATCTTCTGAAGAGCCCATTTTGTTTAATGAATGGAAAAATATAAAGCATGTATCTACTTTCTGTCGACAGATCCTGATGAATTACTGGCAGCCTGTAACTGGCGCCCCCTGTCTGTGGTCTGTGCGTCAGGCGCCATGGAGCGTCTGGTTCCCTCTGCTCTGCTTTGTGGTGCACTTCTTCTGCTGGGCCATCATCTGCAGCATCCTCCTGATCTTTGACTACGCAGAACTGCTCGGCATCAAACAGGTGAGCATGTCTTACTCATGAAATATATTACAATTAATCTCTACAGTGAGGAGTTACTTGGTGCACATATACCTCATGTGTCTGTTAAAATGTAAAAAGTAGTGCATCTACAGCAGAGGTCACCTACCTTTTTGAAACCAAGAGCTACTTCTTGGGTACTGATTAATGCGAAGGGCTACCAGTTTGATACACACTGAAAAAAATTGCCAGAAATAGCCAATTTGCTCAATTTACCTTTAACGGGCTTCATGGTGGAAGAGGGGTTAGTGCGTCTGCCTCACAATACGAAGGTCCTGCAGTCCTGGGTTCAAATCCAGGCTCAGGATCTTTCTGTGTGGAGTTTGAATGTTATCCCCGTGAATGTGTGGGTTCCCTCCGGGTACTCCGGCTTCCTCCCACTTCCAAAGACATGCACTTGGGGATAGGTTGATTGGCAACACTAAATTGGCCCTAGTGTGTGAATGTGAGTGTGAATGTTGTCTGTCTATCTGTGTTGGCCCTGCGATGAGGTGGCGACTTGTCCAGGGTGTACCCCGCCTTCCGCCCGATTGTAGCTGAGATAGGCGCCAGTGCCCCCCGCGACCCCGAAAGGGAATAAGCGGTAGAAAATGTATGTATGTTATTATTATTCATTTATGATATTTATCTTTGTGGAAACACAGATCATCTTAAGGATTTCTCACAATAAATATATATGTTTGATGGCATGATTTAAATAGGTTAAAATCCAATCTGCACTTTGTTAGAATATATAACAAATTGGACCAAGCTATATTTCTAACAAAGACAAATCATTATTTCTTCTAAGTTTTCCAGAACAAAAAATTTAAAAGAAATTCTAAAAACTTTGAAATAAGATTTAAATTTGATTCTACAGATTTTCTAGATTTGCCAGAATTTTTTTATTTATTTAAATATAAGTTTGAATAAATATTTCACAAATATTCTTCGTAAAAAAAACAGAAGCTAAAATGAAAAATTAAATTAAAATGTATTTATCATTCTTTACAATAAAAAAAATAAATTTACTTGAACATTCATTTAAATTGTCACGAAAGAAGAGGAAGGAATTTAAAAGGTAAAAAGGTATATGTTTTTAAAAATCCTAAAATAATTTTTAAGGTTGGATTTTTTCTCTAAAATTGTCTTTCTGAAAGTTGTAAGAAGCAATGTAAAAAAATAAATGAATTTATTTAAACAAGTGAAGACCAAGTCTTTAAAATATTTTCTTGGATTTTCAAATTCTATTTGAGTTTTGTCTCTCTTAGAATTAAAAATGTCGAGCAAAGCGAGACCACCCTGCTAGTAAATAAATACAATTTTAAAAAATAGAGGCAGCTCACTGGTAAGTGCTGCTATTTGAGCAATTTTTAGAACAGGCCAGTGGGCTACCTAGTGCTCGCGGGCACCGCGTTGGTGACCCCTGATCTACAGTGTTGCAGGAATCAGCATGAAACGATCTCAAATCACACTGCGAAACTATTCATGGTGACGATATTCTGTGTGAGCTTGTTGATATTCAATTACTAAATGGATCTGTCATTAATTTGACACAACATGGGAACCCGCTAGCAATCAGCGCACTTGTTGCTAGCTCCATAAGCCGCTAGCAAGATAATAGCGGCGCTGTACTGCATGGCACAAAAGCAAATGACCTTTAGAACAATAACAAACTACCTTTTGATCCAGTTAGCATTTTTTTCGGACTATAAGTCGCAGTTTTTTTTAATAGTTTGCCCGGGGTTGCGACTTATACTCAGGAGCGACTTATGTGTAAAATTATTAACACAATACCGTAAAATATCAAACAATATTATTTAGCTCATTCATGTAAAAGACTAGACGTATAAGATTTGTTCGGATTTAGCGATTAGGAGTGACAGATTGTTTGGTAAACGTATAGCATGTTCTATATGTTATAGTTATTTGAATGACTCTTACCATAATATGTTACGTTAACATACCAGGCACCTTCTCAGTTGGTTATTTATGCGTCATATAACGTACAATTATTCAGCCTGTTGTTTACTATTCTTTATTTATTTTAAATTGCCTTTCAAATGTCTATTCTAGGTGCTGGGTTTTATCAAATACATTTCCCCAAAAAATCCGATTTATACTCCAGTGCGACTTATATATGTTTTTTTTTCCTTCTTTGTTATGCATTTTCGGCAGGTGCAACTTATATTCCGGAGCGATTTATACACCGAAAAATATGGTATTCAAACCATCATTTTATACAAGATAGAGAAGTAGGTGGTCCCCGCTCAGTTTGGTGTTCCTTGGCCTGGAAGACGTTCAAGAACCCTGTACTAGAGTGCTCCCGTTGCGTTCACACGTCACACTGGGCCTGCCTGCCGTCTCCGCATCCTGTGGTCCAGACATATACTACAAAGCGACAGGTTTCTGACAACATTTTTTGCCGAAAGATTTAACGTCTCGTTTGTCCGATATCGAAAGGTCCACACAACAAAGTCATCCGCTTGCCCGCGTACATAAAGGTGTTAGCAATGGCGATCCAGTCGGTGTCCTTCTTTTGTTGAACAGCCGCCATATTGCCAAAGTCAGTTTCTAATTGGAGCACTAACCATTTGATACACTGCTGGTTTTTGCAAGTTTTCCTACTTACAAAGCATGTAGAAGTCTGTAATGTTTATCATAGGTACTATTCAACGGCGAGTTGACACAGTCTAAAACAAAATATCAGAAAATTAAATTGTCTTGAGTTTTAAAATTTCAATTAGCTTTTTATTGCATGACATAAGTATATGTCATTATGTCATGCAATAAAGTGGCCTAGTGGTTAGAGTGTCCGCCCTGAGATCGGTAGGTTGTGAATTCAAACCCTGGCCGAGTCATACCACAGACTATAAAAATGGGACCCATTACCTCCCTGCTTGGCACTCAATTAATTTGGGGTTAAATCACCTAAAAGGTTTCCCGGGCGCGGCCACCGCCGCTGCCCACTGCTCCCCTCACCTCGCAGGGGGTGATCAAGGATGATGGGTTAAATGCAGAGAATAATTTCGCCACACTTAGTGTGTGTGTGTGACAATCATTGGTACTTTAACTTTAACTTTCACTTCATACCGGCGCTTACAGACTTGTTAGTGGGTTTTTTTAGGAAATCCTTCTGCTTTCCACTCATTACCTGCAATAACTGTACCAGTTTGAAGTTGTTACCTGTCTAAAGACACCTGCCCACACTAAGGATGTATCCCGAGTAATGGTATCTTTTTGGTACTGGTTCCTAATTAGGTCGGTCCATGAGGACCGTGAAGATTCTGGACTAACAACGATACTGCTATCGATATTTTCTGTTCCCGCTGATCGACGTTATTGTGACATGCGGTCACGCTCAGTTCCGCTGACACTGCTACACTTTAAAATCACACTAATGACAAATAAAGAGGCAACACAACACACAAGTTTATAACACAACAATATTTCCTCCTTTACTCACAACAAGTCACAACTGCGTTTTATCAATTTTATCGTTTTATCCACAGACCAATATTAATCCAGTCAAAAAAGTGACAAATTGAGAGACAAGCGGTAGAAATGGATGGATGGATAATAATCCAGTTCTTTGATTCATCTTCCGATTCACCTGAACACATCCTCGGTGATGTTCCTGGGGTCATAAAGTGTTTCAGGGCTTTCAAACATCTTAGACCCTCTACCAGGTGACCCGACCGCAAAAGAAAATGCAGTGTGTGTTCAGGTGGCACTTGCTTGTCCTTCCCACGGTTCTCCTCGTCGGATCCAGAGCCATCTTTAAGTTTTATCAGTTGCTTGGGTGATGTTCCCTTATGGCTCTGCTCCTTGCTGTTCCTGTGATGCCCAGAGCACTTAGGGCTCCAAACATCCCAGAATAAGCTAGTCCGGTTACTTTTAGACCTCCACCCCAGATCACACCTCACTCCAACCCACTTCTCCAAAGTGGGCTGGCTCAGAGTGGAGGACAGAGTAAAACAACTTGCACTGAGCCTAGTCAATAAAATCCGCTACACCTCCCTGATACCGAAGTACATATCAAACTACTTCCTTAACGTAAATGACTGCCATAACCACAACACCAGTGGGAGCTCCACAAACCACGTTAAACCCAGATTCTGATCTAACAAATGTCTTAACTCATTCTCTTTCTATGCCACATCAATGTGGAATGCACTCCCAACAGGTATAAAAGTTAGTGCATCTCTACATTCCTTCAAAACTGCTCTAATACAACACCTCCAGGCAACTTCAACCCTTTACTAATACCCTCCTCCATTCACATCCCATCTCCCCGGATTATAAATAACCTAATGTAAATAATCAAATGTACTTTTAATGTATTTACTTGTTCTTATGCTATCTGAACTCACTATGTTCTCTGCTGGCTGTACATATCCTACAAATTAAGACCTACAGTGTTTCAATGTCCACATTTCTCTGTTGATGCAATTGTTGATGACTGAAGTACTGATATCAACCAAAGCTCTTCATCCCACCCCCCGGATTGTAAATAATGTAAATGATTCAATGTATATACTATGGTGATTAACCTGTGTGATGACTGTATTATTCTGATAGTATATATTTGTACCATGAATTGATTAACGTGGACCCCGACTTAAACAAGTTGAAAAACTTATTCGGGTGTTACCATTTAGTGGTCAATTGTACGGAATATGTACTGAACTGTGCAATCTACTAATAAAAGTATCAATCAATCAATCAATGCCCCACAAATACTCTGTCGCCAACCTCGATAGGCATTCCTCTTGTCTTCCGGCCTTGTTCACGACAGCTAGTTGTTCATATAGATAGATAGAAGCAGGGGCGGTTCTAGGCATGCTTATATGAGGGGGCAGTCAGAAATGTGAAGGGGGCATCATGTGTACACATCATGCTCCAGCACTTTTTTTTCCTGTGCTTATAGCAACGATGCTTTCTTCATTGAAATGGGTCTTTAGCTATGTGTCCAACCCCAACCTGGAGTAGTGGATTGCACTTTGTCAGGCCTCTATACAGAGGTGTGGACTCGAGTCACATGACTTGGACTCGAGTCAGACTCGAGTCATGAATTTGATGACTTTAGAATCGACTTGACAACATTTAAAAAGACTTGCAACTCGACTTAGACTTTAACATCCATGACTTGTGATTTGACTTGGACTTGAGCCTTTTGACCTGACATGACTTGCTACTTTCCCCAAAACCCAACGATTAAAAAGTTATTCAGGAGCGCTCCGTATCTGTCCGTGTGTGCGATGACAGTGTGCGCGCTACCTGTCAGAAAAACAGCCAATCAAATTACATCCCTCTTATTTTCGTCACACAGCATTCAGTCAATCAAATTGCATGAAACCCAACGAAGAGCTCTCAAACAACACGCCAGTGAGGAAAAGTTATGCAAAAAATAGTTTTGTTCGGGTATAAAAACTACGACTTGGTCAACAAAAAATGAATTGCCGTATGCAAAGCATGCAGTTCGTTCGAAGATTACAGACAGAGACGCAACAACTTCCAACTTCGTTCGACATTTGAAGTTGCACAAAGAAGGGTAAGAATGTAAGCTAACGTTTATTGGCCGAGTAACGTAACTTTTATTTGCTGTTTAATTAAATCAGTGAGGCTGTTAACTCACTGCTAACGTTATAACCGCAGACATCTTATAAGTAGACGCAGCATCGACCACTCCTGCCTACTGGCGCAGACGAGACGCGCGGCCGCCATCTTGGAGTGGTGATCCCCTCCACTCAGTGCAATTCATTTGGCAGGAGCTATGAACTGTCGGCGCATTTAATTCATTTTACCTCACTGAATACCACCGATATATTTACGCGCTTTTTTCATACGTCTAACTATGATAAAGGACACTTTTTTGGCGTGTTCAAAGTTTGCTTAACATTAATAGAATATTCTTATATGCTATAAGTAACCAGACGTCCAAGCTCAAAACTTGGAATAATAATCCCAAAAAGAGGGAAAAAACGATTGGCTATTTCTAAATTGAAAAAACAATATGATTAGGTTATATATACATGCATATATCCTACACAAACAATGTATGAATACATTAGATATCTTTATATCTTATAGACTGTATTTCTGTTGCTACAACAGCAGAGAGTTTATTCTGTCTTGACACTTTGTATTACATTCTTCCCTTAAATTATCATGTTTACAGTGATTGTTTTATATGTATTTTTCATGTATGTTGCTTTGGATAAAAGTGTCTGCCAACTTAAACATAAACGTATATAGACACCTGAAACTCTTTATATCAGCTAAAACCACCAATCTGTTTCACTGGATTCAGAATAAAAGCAAATTATGTCTTACCCAACAAAGTTAGTATTTGAATATTGTTACTAGAAGACTTATTCCTGGTTACAGTTACACTGTTAAGAAAGTATTGTCTTATACTATGCCTAAAATGAGAATGCATCATAATCAGTGGCGGCTGGTTAACTTTCCATAGGGCCGTGAATTCTAAAAAATACAACTCCGTTCCTAGTTATTTTCATGTATTTGTTATGTTTTTCATGTGTACTTACACATCAACACATACAGTATGAGATGAGATCAATGAGATAAGGTAAGAACAGGATAGAAACTGCTGTGGAACTAGTTACAATGCAAAATGCCTTGGAAATACAATGTTAACACCTTTGTGCAAATAAGTACGGTTGCACTTGTTTTTTCAAATGTGTTCATTCTGTAAAGGAATGAGTTAAATGTTTAAAATAACTGGTTAATAGTACTATTATGAAGTGCAATGTCAGCATGATTTTTTTTATTTTACTGTAAATACATACAGCGTTTTAAAAGCATACACAATCTGTGTAAATGTATTAGTCTGTGGTTAAAAAGACTTGAAATGACTCGAAACTCAAAATGCAGGACTTGGGACTTTGATTGATTGATTGATTGATTGATACTTTTATTAGTAGATTGCACAGTACAGTACATATTCCGTACAATTGACCACTAAATGGTAACACCCGAATAAGTTTTTCAACTTGTTTAAGTCGGGGTCCACGTTAATCAATTCATGACTTCAGACTTTCCAGTCTTGACTTTGGACTTGACTCGGGACTTGCCTATCTTGACTTGGGACTTGACTCGAGACTCGAGGGCAAAGACTTGAGACTTACTTGTGACTTGCAAAACAATGACTTGGTCCTACCTCTGCCTCTCTACCTTCAGACCTGTCCAACTTGGGTGTCCCACCTGAAGACTTAGCTCCTGCTGGTATAGCTCTTACGGTCACTGAGGCACGCAAACCCCCTGACCACAATAAGGTGGCAATCCCTCAGGGGGGGAAACATTAACAGCGCTGCCATATTTCCGACAGGGGAAACAGAAGCAGGCGTCTCGCACCACAGAATACTCTAGCCATGGTCCTGTGCGGTACCAGGCAGGATTGAATGATCTTAATGTTGTACCAAATGCACGCTTTGGGTAGCCACCCAGTATTGGCTGAGATGGTGCGTTGCCATTTAAGTCACTGGGTAGCTGAGCAGGCTGCTTTGGGGGAGCGCTTGTTGGGGGGACGGAGGGAGCTGGTGCAGGAGAAACAGTGCTTGCTGGTGTTAAAGGTGCAGTATTGCTAGCTGCTGTCCCTAATGTACTAGCAGTAGCATAATTGCTACTACTACATGCAGGAGCAGGACTAGACTTTTTAAATGCTCTGAAAAATGGATGCATTACAGAGCATTAACTTTCTCTTTGTGAGCTGCTGAAAGCTGGAGCAGAAAATAAGTAAGCTTGAACAACAACAGAAAAAACCCGCTGTGATTACATGAAGAAAAACAACAACAGTACAGGACTACAGCCTGGGGCGGGGCTTTACGTAGGGGTCTGTCAGACACAGGTCACTTGTCTTCAGTTTGTCACATGCAGTGGACGTGGGCACTCATCTGGGCACAAAATTCATTCACTCCAATGTATGTGTTTTGCCCACTTGCTTGTAAATTGATGAAAACGGCAGTGTTTTTGTTTTTAGGTGTCTTGGTCATATCAAATGAAACTTATCATTTGTTTATTACAAAATGTAGATTGAAACATTAAAGGTTGAATATGTAGAATTACAAGAAAAACAACAGAAAAAGAATTCCAGCAGTCGATTGCCAGACCGTTGCTAAGTAAAACGGGCCGTTGCTAGGGACTCCGCTCTGAACAGGTGACAGCAGAGGAGGACTGCTAAGCAGGATATATACCTTATGTTTCATTTTTATCGTCATTGACAGCATCATGAATGACTTGTAGCTTGTTACAGGGACAGTGGAGGCTCTCTGCCTTCCAAACCACTGCTGCTCAGAGCCTCCGCTGTCACTGCTCTCGTCAAGTTGTAAAAAAAAAAAAAGAAAAAAAAGGAACTCCGTAGCACCGAAAGTCCACGACGATAAACGTGTTTATGACAGATAAGACTACACAAATACACCCATCCTAACAAGTATATGATAAATGTAGACAACTTTTCCTTTTCTTTTACTTTCATACTGCAACAGTGATTGGATGTTTACTGAGAGCTGAGGTGTGTGCGGGTGTGTGTCTGCTGCGCAGCCTGTGGAATGTTGAATACACGCACAGCGGAGGGAGGGATGAGAGGGAAGCCGACACTACATCGTGTGTGTCCCTTTTTCGGCGGATTTTTCCGCTAATGCAGATAGTTTTGTCAACTTGTAATGCCGTAATTTTGTGAGTTTATTAAAATTTGCTTTCTCAAATTTTGATTTAAAGGGGAAAGACATTTATTTAAGGGGGCTCTGCCTCCTCTTGCCCCTGCGTAGAGCCGGCCATTCATAGAAGTACTTTATTGATTCCTTCTGGAGAGTTCCCTCAGGAAAATTTAAACAATTTAAATATTTGGTCTTCTTCCTTTCATGGGTCTCCCCTAAGCAGTCCTCCCGTGGCACCGTCAGCTCTATTGTTACAATGTTCTTGGTGCTTTCTGACACCAGTAAGATTTCTGTCCTCAGGGTGGTGCTGACAATGTTGTGGAGGAACCACAGCTGCTTCTCCAGGTCTACAGAGAGCTGCCAGTCTTGTACAGTTGCCAGGATCCTTACAGTGTTTTTTTTTTTTTTTTTTTGCAAACTGTCTTTGGCTGATCTACTTGTTAGTTAGGGACATGTGAGACAGGCACTACTGAGCCCAGAGATGAAGTGGCAGGGAATGAAAACACACAGGAAGTGGAAACAAAATAAAAGAGGGCTGGAACGGAAATAACACCAAGTATAGTAGGATAGTCCAAAAAGTGTCATGGAGGGTCATAACAAACAGTTTAGGAAACCTGCAAGTCCGGTTTTGTTATGGGATCAACTACGGTATTTATTTTACAAGTTTGTTGACTGATTGAATTAAAAAAAGAATGATTTTGTACGTAACTTAATGTTGCTATTCCTCTTTAGGCGTATTACCAGTGTTTGGATCTGGGGGACCCCCTGTCCTATAAGTCGTCCGGAGAACAACGCTTCCTGTCTCATTTCCGCCACCCGGTGTGCCTGGAGCTTGGCGTGGTCCTGTGGCTCCTGCCGGCTTTATCCCTGGACAGGCTGCTGCTGGCATTAACCATGTCAGCCTACCTGGCGCTGGCACACTCGCTGGACAAACAGGATTTAGCCTTCCTCTGCGACCGGCTTAACAGCAAGGTGCAGCTCTTTAACGAGCCGTACCGGGACAGTCCCCTCAAGACGGAGTGAAAGTAGTCCTGTCTGTTACGCCCATTTGTTCCATAACAAATCACTATTTCTCATTTCAGATACAGCAGATGTTTTTGTGCATTGGTGCTGTTGATAGTTTTGTAAAAATGACACAATTAGACTCTTAACAATGTTTTTAAATGGCGGTTGGATATTAAAGGGGATTGTTG